>NC_041390.1:368966599-368975893 GCF_002162155.2 Triticum dicoccoides
TGCGATGTCGCTTAGACGTCCGACTGTGGCATTTCTTTTAAAGCCCTTTCTGCGATGTCGTTCAGACGTCCGACTGTGGCATTTCTTTTAAAGCCCTTTCTGCGATGTCGCTGAGACGTCCGACTGTGGCATTTCTTTTAAAGCCCTTTCTACGATGTCGCTCAGACGTCCGACTGTGGCATTTCTTCTAAAGCCCTTTCTGCGATGTCGCTCAGACGTCCGACCGTGGCATTTCTTTTAAAGCCCTTTATGTGGTGTCGCTAAGATGCCCGACTGTGGCATCATTTCCTTATTTTTATTTGTTCACCTTTCAAGGAGTCGCTTCAGACACCCGATCGGTCCTTATTTATGCTCTGTGGGATTTCAGGCGGACTGCCGCCGTTTCCCTTTTTACTTACCCGTTATGCCAATTTTATTTATTGTGCATTAAGGAATTAATCATGTTGCATCCATGCATGCATTTGTTATATCTTACGTCCGAACTGTCTTGCGAGTACTTTCAAAGTACTCACTGGCTTGTTGATTTGGCCAGATGCTGACGAAGGCGATCTCATGGATGAAGAGTTCGATAGCGAGTCCGACACTTAGAGGAGTCCCAGTCAGTCTCGTGCGACCCTAGATTTGGCCACTGTTTTATATCCGCTTCCGCTACCAAATAAATTTATCGAGCCTCACCTCGACGTTCGATGAAATGATATTCTTAGAGTCTTGTATTTCCCTTCCCGCTGTGTTTTTCCACCACCAGCCTATCCTTGAGTCAGTAGTATGTCTCCACACCACTGTGTTCTGTCCGCGATTATGTATGATTATTGGCGTGCTTGTAATAATTTGGTTGAGCAGCCACAGTTCAACCCTGTAATATATTTTTATGCTACTGGCTTATTGTATCAAGAAATTGTCTACCAGTGAGGAGGATTTCTCTCATACTGGACTCAAAAGACTGGTTTATCAATAAATAATTTTATTGGAAAACCGGTCGTGACAAGCTTGGTACCAGAGCCAGGCTGACTGTAGGAAGCCACTAGGTGCGATCGCTAATTAGTTATTAGCATGACAGAGCTATTTTATGTTTTTTGCAATTGTAGTCATTTTCTGTTAGTCAGCATAAATTTATGATCTGACCCTGCAGAATTTTGCCTACTTTTGTAGATGGCCGACATCAGCTGCGAGTCTCAGACCTTCGCCAACGTGCCCGATGGGTTCGTCAAGCTTCTTTCTTCCATCGTTCAGGTCGCGATGGGGCCATCCGTGCGCCCAGTCTTCACACTCTACCAACACCGAGTCAACGACAGTCTGACCATGCACCAGGCCGCGGTGCAGTTCAGGGGAGGGCGTGGTGAGTTATGCCGCTTCCGGTTCGCGGGAAGAGCCATGCCTACGGAGAGGCATGCTATGCAGATGGCAGCCCGCGAGGCGATAGCTCGTCTCAGGGATATCCTTCCTGTGATGAAGGCTCGTCGTTACCGTTATCTTCCGTGCCATGTGCCTTACACCTGTCACTACGCATACTCCTGCCCCAGAGGAGAACGAGACGAGGCTTTTGAGATGCTCATTGAGTATCTCCGGGCCCTGGAGGCAGCCTTCGACAACCTGGTGGACGACTTCATAGCTACCTGCATGGACTCAGTCCATGGCTGTGCTGCCAACAGGAGGGAGCTCCTACCCATCGCTCCGCCACCGACTTTTGTCTCGTCATCAGCATCTTTTACGCCTACTCGTCGCCTGCCTTCTACCGAAGAATTTAACCAAGTCATTGCACCCACTCTAGCGCGCACTACACCAACCTTCGCGCCCACTCCTGTACGTGTTGCTTCGCCCCTGGCAACCGCTCCGTCCGCTCTGCGCAACACTACACGTATGGAGCCCATTAGCGAGGAGGAAGTCGAGTCCCCAACCTCGCTACGCCTCGCCCTCGGCAGGGCAAAGGAGATCGTCAACATCTCTGCCTGAGTGCGCTTAGCTGCCGTGTACTGTACCACTTTGTAAGATATGTGCATAGGTTGTGAGGAGTAGCCTGTTTGCGCATCATGTAGGATCTGGAGAAGTGCACTAGCCTTAATAACATGTCAGGATTATGTACGCATATCCTGAGTGATGTACTGTATAATTACCGCCCGCATGTAAGATATGTAATGAGCAGTCCTTCTCCGTGTGCAAGTCGATTTGTTTTTCTTAAGTAAGCTTGGGCATTTATTTATATCTGCCAGCTTATTGCATTTATGGTTTTATTTTGCGACTCTTTTCGCTATTCTTAAGAGTTTTACAAAAAAATTTCCCAGAGTGAAAAATGTCTCGTCCTTGGACACGTTCCATGCCAACTCCACCAGAGGAAATTTTTGATACTCAACCCAACAATGAGTTCACCCAGGGACAGTCAAGCCAACAAGGCAGTGAATCGGCACTTTCACAAATGTGCCGCCTTTATGAACAGAGTCAGCAACAACATCGCGAGATGATGAACCAAGTCATCAACATGGGGAATCATCATGGACAGTATCAGCAACATTCCAAGTTATCTGAGCTACAGAAGACACGTCCTCAAACATTTTCTCACACTGACAAGCCTCTTGAGGCCAAGGACTGGCTTCGAGATATGGAGAGGAAATTAATTATTGCAAAGTGTTCAGATCTCGAGAAAGTACTATATGCTCCACACTATCTCACAGGAGCAGCCGCATCGTGGTGGGAGAACTTTCTGCACATGCATCCCAACGAAAATGACATAACCTGGGATGATTTCAAGGAAGGTTTCCGTGGTGCACATATTCCTAAGAGCATTATGAAAATCAAGAAGAGAGAATTCGATGACCTCAAACAAAGGAACATGACAGTGTCAGATTACAATAGTCAATTTACCCTATTATCCCGCTACACAAATGAGGAGCGTATGACTGAAATCAAGAAGATGGAGAAATTCCTTGACGGTCTGGCGCCCGCGCTTAAATGCCAACTGGTCGTGCACACTTTTCCTGATTTTAAAACGCTGGTGGACAAGGCCATTACTCTGGAAAATGAGAGACGCAGTCTGGAAGATATCCGCAAGCGAAAAAGGGACCAGACTAATCACACTCGCAATCACCGAAGCAAGATAGATTTTAAAAAGGGTGGGACACCCAAATTCTCATCCAATGTCTCACGCCCAATCAAGAATTTTCATGCAAGGGACAAGGAATTCACCTATCGCCCCGGCGTTACTTGTTACGCTTGTGGAGAAGAAGGGCATTATGCCAAACAGTGCCCCAAGCCAAGGAACTCAACCCCAAAGCCGAACAACGGCGGCAATAATTCAGCGCCCAAGCGAAACAATTTCAATCCCAACAATAACCACAGGAAGGGTCATCTGAACCACGTAACCAAAGAGGAGGCACAAAATGCTCCGGATATCGTACTCGGTACATTTCCTGTCAACACAATACCTGCAATGGTTTTGTTTGATTCTGGAGCTTCTCACTCTTTCATCTCGAAAAGTTTTGCTTTGCAAAATAATTTTTCGATGTTTCCTTTGGAGAAATCCATAATAATCAAGTCCCCCGGGATTCAGCAAGTTTCTCAGAATTACTGTCAGAATGTTGTCATTGAGGTTGAAGGATTGGAGTTTTACGCAAATCTTATTGTATTGGAAAATAAAGGACTGGAGGTCATCCTAGGGATGGATTGGCTAACCACCAATAAAGGTTTTATCGACTGTTTCAACAGGACCGTGATTCTCACACACCACCAAGGGAAGACAATAAGAGTATCAGCCAAGGAAGGAAAAAGACCCCGGCAACCGAGATTAAATAAGGTGGACGTTTCTGAGCTAAACAAGGTTCCAGTAGTGTGTGAATTTCCAGATGTATTCCCTGAAGAGCTGCCAGGCATGCCACCAGACCGAGAAATAGAATTCCGCATTGAGCTAGCACCAGGAACCACCCCCATATACAAGAAACCATACAGAATGGCACCATCCGAGTTGATTGAATTGAAGAAGCAAATAAAGGAATTACTGGATAAAGGATACATTCGGGCCAGCTCCTCACCTTGGGGATCACCAATTTTATTTGCCAAGAAGAAGGATGGAACGCTGAGGTTGTGTATCGACTATCGAGCACTTAACATGGTCACAGTCAAAAACAAATACCCGATGCCAAGGATAAACGATTTGTTTGATCAACTTGCTCAGGCCAAGGTATTCTCAAAAATTGACTTAAGGTCAGGATACCATCAATTGAAGGTACGAACGGAAGATATCCCCAAAACAGCCTTCACCTCCAGATATGGACTGTACGAGTTCACAGTGATGCCATTTGGATTAACTAACGCCCCGACATATTTTGTTCACCTCATGAACAAAGTATTTATGAAGTTTATGGACAAATTCGTCGTAGTATTCATCGATGATATTCTGGTATACTCCAAAACACCAGAAGAGCATGCAGAACATCTCAGGATTGTACTAGGGGAGCTAAGGAAACACCAATTGTATGCCAAGTTCAGCAAGTGCGAATTTTGGCTAAGACAAGTAGGTTTTCTAGGCCACGTGCTGACTCAAGACGGTATAGCAGTGGACCCAGAGAAAGTCAAGGCCGTACTTGACTGGAAGTCACCAGCCAGCGTAACGGACATACGAAGTTTCTTGGGAATGGCAGGATATTACCGCAGATTTATTGAAGGATTTTCCACCATATCCAAGCCTATGACACAGTTACTCAAGAAAGATAAGAAGTTTGAATGGACAGAAGCCTGCGAGAAAAGTTTCCAAGAGCTAAAGCGGAAATTAACAACAGCACCGGTATTAATTGTACCTGATATACACAAGAATTTTTAAGTATTTTGTGACGCATCCAGAAAGGGTCTCGGATGCGTGTTGATGCAAGAAGGCAAGGTTGTCGCCTACGCTTCAAGGCAACTTCGCAAACACGAGGAAAATTATCCCACTCGTGATTTAGAAATGGCAGCAGTTATTCATGCACTCAATGAATGGAGGCATTTTCTACTTGGGAATCGATGTGAGATATATACGGATCACAAAAGCCTCAAATACATTTTTACGCAGCCAGAACTAAATTTACGGCAACGCCGCTGGTTGGAATTGGTAAAGGATTATGATGTTGGTATCCATTACCATCCAGGGAAAGCAAACGTAGTGGCCGATGCCCTGAGTCGGAACCCCAGCTCCAACGGGAACTATCTGCACAGCTTGAGGCCCGAATTCCATCAAGAATTTGTCAAGCTCAACTTGATAATGGTAGCAGAAGGCACCATATCAAACTTGGAAATACAACCACACCTTGTGGAGAAAATTAAAGAGGCTCAGTCCGGTCACCCCAGCATTGAACGAATTAAAAGGAAGTTGAGTATGGGCAAGGCCTCGGAATTCGTCATAGACAATGAAGGAATATTATGGTACGGAGAAAGGCTATGCGTGCCAAACATAGAAGACCTTAAACGGCAAGTTTTAACTGAAGCACACACCACTCCATATTCGATCCACCCTGGAGGAACCAAAATGTATAAGGATATTCATGAAAGATTTTGGTGGCACGGTATGAAGAGGGACATAGCCGCTTTCATTGCATGTTGCGACTCATGTCAACGCATAAAAGCCGAACATCAGAGACCAGCCGGACAACTGCAACCTAACAAAATACCTGAGTGGAAATGGGATGAAATAGGGATGGATTTTATTGTCGGATTACCTCGATCACGACACGGGAATGATGCCATATGGGTCATCACTGACAGGTTGACCAAAGTAGCACACTTTATTCCAGTGAAGACAACCTACACCACTCAGAGGCTTGCCAGGATTTATCTTTCCCGCATAGTCTGTCTGCACGGTGTCCCGAAGACTATAATTTCCGACAGAGGCACTCAGTTCGTCTCAAGATTTTGGGAGCATTTACAACAGGCTCTGGGAACCCAACTAGCCTTCAGTACCGCATACCATCCACAAACTGATGGACAAACAGAACGCGTAAACCAGGTTTTAGAAGACATGCTGAGAGCATGTGTCCTCACCTATGGAACCAGTTGGGAGGACAGCCTGCCATATGCCGAGTTCGCATACAACAACAGTTACCAGGCCAGCCTGCAAATGGCTCCTTTCGAAGCCCTATACGGAAGGAGATGTCGTACCCCGTTAAATTGGTCAGAGACCGGAGACAGCCGCATCTTCGGACCAGATATGCTCAGAGAAGCCGAGGAAAAGTCAACCTAATCAGGGACCGACTTAAGACCGCTCAAAGTCGACAGAAAAGTTATTATGATCAGAAACATCATAGGGTCAGCTTCGAACCCGGTGAATTCGTATACTTGAGAGTATCCCCGGTGAGAGGATTGCAACGGTTTAAGATTAAAGGAAAATTAGCACCAAGATTCATTGGACCATTTTGCATAGTGGCATGAAGAGGCACTATAGCCTACCAACTAGACTTACCCGAAGACTTGTCCGACATTCACGACATATTCCACGTCTCTCAATTAAGGAAGTGCGTAAGCAACCCCAAGAAACAAGTATCTCATGAGAGCATTAACGTACAGCCAGACCTCACTTATCGAGAACATCCCATAAGAATATTAGAGGAGTCTGAAAGGAGGACCCGACAGAAAACCATCAAGTTTTTCAAAGTCTAGGGGAGCAATCACACCGACAGTGAAGCAACTTGGGAAAGCGAGGATTTTCTTCGGACAGAGCATCCACACTTATTTAAGGATCAGCTGAAATCTCGGGGACGAGATTTTTCCTAAGGGGGTAGGTGTTGTGACACTCCAAAATTTTTATTTGGTTTTTATCAAAAACTTTGTGGTTTTGAGGAGAGAGAGCTTTTTTTTAAATCTTTCTTTTTCAGAAAAAAACTTCCTCTTAAAAACCTCCTTTTTGCCTTGGCAGGGTTTTTAATTCTTTCAAACTTTGGTGGTTGATCTTTTGCAAACTTTTTCTCTGTTAGTTCCCTCTAAAGATGTAATCTTTTTGGGAGTTTTAATTTGTTTTTATTTTTAAGAGAATCTCTATGAAAATTTGGGATTTTCTTATCTTTGAAGCCACCCTTGGCTTTGTATTTTTTGCCCATGAGATAAAACCCCTCCAAAGCCTCCCCTCCCCCTTGTGATCAACCTAAATTCTCTGTCCCAACTAATCCAAACTGGTTTTGGATTTTATTCTAATTATTTTCCCCCTCAATTCAATTCTGAAAATTATTTGGAGCCTGAGGGATTTTCAAAGCAAGTACACTTTTTCATTTGAGTTTTGACCTCAAACCAATTCTCCTGGGTTGTCCTTTGAACCCACAACCCAGAACCATCTTGATCCACTCCTCCTCTTTTCAAATTTTTCAAAATACAGTCTCTGCAAGTTTGGACCAGATTTGCCAAATTTGGTGAAATTCATATCCACACTGCTCCAAAAATTCCACCAAAAATCATGCAGCCTACTTGAGCAAGGAGAGGCCACTCCACCAAAAATCAGCTCAAGGAAAAATCACCAGAGGCCAATTTCATTTGGTCGAACACCTTGTGGGCACTGTTACTGTTCTAAGTTCAGAAAATTCAGTTTCAGTGTCATCTTCAGTCCGTCAGTTTCAGTCACGCGGCCACAGTGCCCTTGGCACGTTCCTCGCCGCCTCTTCCTCTTGTCCGAAGCTTCACACGCGTGCGTGGAGCCTTCCTGGCGTCGGTAGCGCGCTGGCTCGCCCTCGCCGGCGTCTTCTGCGGCATCGGGACCTCCCGTGGCGGCCGACAGGAGGCACACCACGGCAGAACGCCGTTCCGCGCCGCCCATCGCTCCCTGGCTCTCCGCGTGGCCTCATGCACGCCAGCGCACACCCGTAGCACAGCCACCGTGGCCGGCAAGCACGGAACGCGCTCTCCGCCGCCGACGGGCCCGCGCCATCACCGTTCCGTCGAGCTCGCCCTTAACACCCAAACCCCGGCCAGTTTAACACCAAAACAGACCCATTGAACCTCCGTGATGACGCTCGACCCCCTAACCACCCCGACCGAGCACTGCGCCACCGTAATCACTCGCCGGTGATCCTCGTTCACGGCAACCGCCTCGGACCGCCTATATAAAAGGGTCCCGAGCTCACTCTCGTGCACGCAGCACCCCCACTACTCACCAACACCCCGCCAGGCCACTAGGGGGACCTCGAGGAGGTCTCCTCCCCCAGCTCCGGCCGCCTCGCCCCGCCTCGGCCTCCAGCCCGATTCGTTCTGGTGAGGCCATCTCCGGCGCTCAAACCCCGTTTGTTACCCTCTCTAGCTGCCAGGAGCATAACCCCCTCTTCAATTTAACCTTTGCAGCCCTCTCCGACGAGCCCCTCGACCACCCGAGCCACCGTCCGCCGGAGCAAAGCTCACCGTCGACGTGGTGCTCGCCGACCGACTCCACCACCATCAACTGACGCGGAAGGGTACCCTGAGCATGGAGGTACTCTCCGATCTCTCTGCCTCGTCGTGGATCGCCGCCGGCGACCACCGCGGCTCTCGGGCGCCGGCGAACTCTGCCGCCCTGTTTGAACATTTGAACCTGACGAGTGGGACCCCACCGTCAGCCTCTCTGCTCTCTCTTTCGAATCGTTTTCTGGAAGCGCCTTCGGGCAGAATGCGTTTTCTCTTCGGGCTGGCGTAGTCGCTACCGAAGCGTTTTCTGTTTTTATAAACTAGCCCCTGGAATTCTTCGGTTTCATTACAGATTAGTCCCTGGACAAAAACCCTTATAACTTTTAATCAGAAGAGTATTTTTGATTGATTCTTTTTCTGTTCTCTTTAAAATTTTGTCTAGTTTTTTATCAGATTTATTTGAAAAATATTTGGTTTACCTTCTGTGCACTCCGTTGTATTTACGTTAGCGCATATATTTTCTTTAAACCGTAGATACCGAAGGAGGTGACGGAGCCGCGAACTGCACCGAGCTAGGCTCCGACTACTCTGAACCAGGCAAGCATGTTTGAACTTTTGATATGATGAGTGTCTTGGCATGTTCTGCATTTAGTTAGTTTCATGGCATGTCGGTGAGCATACCGATGAACGTTATTTTATGTGATAATGAGGTAAGTGAGTTCGATGATCCATACGTGGATGAATGTGAATATGAATGGCCATGTGTTGGCATGAGGATGGGTACGGTGGCAGTGTTGTAGCATGCCAGTCGTACGCCAGACCATGTGACTTCAGTGTCAAACCATATCGGTCCAGTACCTATCATTTCCTCCCTTGTACTACCACATGTTTTCCGCAAGGAATATGGTTTAGTAAGTTGCAAACCGCTTTCATGGTACACACCAAAGAGGAGAGGCCGTGATGATGGTTCCATGG
>NC_041390.1:368976341-368981808 GCF_002162155.2 Triticum dicoccoides
CGACTGTGGCATTTCTTTTAAAGCCCTTTCTGCGATGTCGTTCAGACGTCCGACTGTGGCATTTCTTTTAAAGCCCTTTCTGCGATGTCGCTCAGACGTCCGACTGTGGCATTTCTTTTAAAGCCCTTTCTGCGATGTCGCTCAGACGCCCGACTGTGGCATTTCTTCTAAAGCCCTTTCTGCGATGTCGCTCAGACGTCCGACCGTGGCATTTCTTTTAAAGCCCTTTATGTGGTGTCGCTAAGATGCCCGACTGTGGCATCATTTCCTTATTTTTATTTGTTCACCTTTCAAGGCGTCGCTTCAGACACCCGATCGGTCCTTATTTATGCTCTGTGGGATTTCAGGCGGACTGCCGCCGTCTCCCTTTTTACTTACCCGTTATGCCAATTTTATTTATTGTGCATTAAGGAATTAATCATGTTGCATCCATGCATGCATTTGTTATATCTTACGTCCGAACTGTCTTGCGAGTACTTTCAAAGTACTTACTGGCTTGTTGATTTGGCCAGATGCTGACGAAGGCGATCTCATGGATGAAGAGTTCGATAGCGAGTCCGACACTTAGAGGAGTCCCAGTCAGTCTCGTGCGACCCTGGATTTGGCCACTGTTTTATATCCGCTTCCGCTACCAAATAAATTTATCGAGCCTCACCTCGACGTTCAATGAAATGATATTCTTAGAGTCTTGTATTTCCCTTCCCGCTGTGTTTTTCCACCACCAGCCTATCCTTGAGTCAGTAGTATGTCTCCACACCACTGTGTTCTATCCGCCATTATGTATGATTATTGGCGTGCTTGTAATAATTTGGTTGAGCAGCCACAGTTCAACCCTGTAATATATTTTTATGCTACTGGCTTATTGTATCAAGAAATTGTCTACCAGTGAGGAGGATTTCTCTCATACTGGACTCAAAAGACTGGTTTATCAATAAATAATTTTATTGGAAAACCGGTCGTGACATTTCGTCAGAGCATACTTTCTGTTTTTATCAGCAAGATCAAACAACAATCACCCAAGAAGATCCTAAAGGCTTTACTTGGCACAAACACTAATTAAAACATAAAAAACACAATCATAACAGAGGCTAGATGAATTATTTTTTACTAAACAGGAACAAAAATAAAATTGGGTTTCCTCCCAACAAGCGCTATCGTTTAATGCCCCTAGCTAGGCATCTATAATTTTAATGATGCTCACATGAAAGATAGCAATTGAAACACGAAGGGGGAATCATGAAGCATATGGAAATCACATCTAAGTCTAACATACTTCCTATGCATAGGCATTATATAAGCAAACAAATTATCAAGACAAGCAAAAACTAGCATATGCAAGGAAGGAGAAAGAAACAATAGCAATCTCAACATAACGAGAGGAAATTTAGTGACCCGAAAATTTCTACAACCATATTTTCCTCTCTCATAACAATACATGTAGGATCGTAATCAAATTCAACAATATAGCTATCACATACAATTTTCTCTTCATGGTCCACATGCATGCAAAGTTGACACTCTTCCAAAATAGTGGGATTATCATAAAATAAAGTCATGACTTATCCGTACCCACTTTTATCAAAAACTTCATAACATTGAACGTTATCCAAATATGTGGGATCTAAAGTTGACACACTCCCAAACCCACTTTAAATATTATTTCAAACATTATTATCAATCTCATATTCATCATGGGGCTTAAATAAACTTTTAAGATTATAAGAAGAATCACCCCAATCATGATCATTGCAACAAGTAGTAGACATAGAAAAATTAGCATCCCCAAGATCAGGGTTTTACGTATTATTAGCAAAATTGATATTAATTGAATTTATAATAACATCATTGCAATCATGCTTTTTATTCAAAGATCTATCATGAATCACTTCATAAATCACTCACCACAATTTTCAGATTCATGGATTTCAAGAAAAACTTCATAAAGATAATCTAGTGCACTCAACTCACTAGCAATTGGTTCGACAATTGGATCTCTTAAAAAGATTAGCAAATGGATGAGGATCCATAAGTTTTGGTTCTGATTTGCAATAAACACACAATTATACCAAGGAAACAAACAAACAATCCAAGTAAGGCATAAGGGCAACCGAAAAAGACGAATGAAAGAGAGGTGAAGAAAAGGTGAAGGTTTTCGAAAATCATTTTAGAAGTGGGGGAGAGGAAAACGAGGGGCGAATGGAAAATAATGTAATGCGAGGGAGAAGAGTTTATGGTGGGTACTTGGTATGTTTTGGCTTGGCATGGATCTCCCCGGCAACAGCGCCAGAAATCCTTCTTGCTACCTCTTGAGCATGCGTTGGTTTTCCCTTGAAGAGCGTAATTATTTCCCTCAGGTTTTGAGAACCAAGGTATCGATCTAGTAGGAGACAACACACAAGTCACCTAGTACCTGCACAAAAAACCAAGAGCCTTGCAACCATTGAGATAAAGGGGTTGTCAATCCCTTCACGATCACTTGCAAAAGTGAGATCCGGTAAAGATAGTAAAATAAATTTTTTTGGTATTTTTGTTGTATAGATTGGAAAGTAAAGATTGCAAAATAGTAAACAAGATGCGATGTAAATAAAAGAGATGCAATATAATAAGAAAGAGACCCGGGGGTCGTAGGTTTCACTAGTGGCTTCTCTCAAGATAGCATGTATTATGGTGGGTGAACAAATTACTACCGAGCAATTGATAGAAAAGCCCATAGTTATGAGAATATCTAGGCAATGATCATGAATATCTAGGCAATGATCAGACAAGAACCAAATAATATTCATAGATAATCTTTTTCATAAACCCACAATTCATCGGATCTCGTCAAACAAACTGCAAAAGAGTATTACATCGAATAGATCTCCAAGAACATCAAGGAGAACTTTGTATTGAGAATCAAAGAGAGAGAAGAAGCCATCTAGCTAATAACTATGGACTCATAGGTCTATGGTAAACTACTCGCGCTTCATAAGAGAGGCTATGGTGTTGATATAGAAGCCCTCTGTGATCGATTCCCCCTCCGGCAGATCGCCAGAAAAGGCCCCAAGTTGGTATCTCATGGGTACAGAAGGTTACAGCGGTGGAAAAGTGGTTTCGTGGCTCTCGGTGATCAACCGAGGGTATAAGAGTATATATAGGCGAAAGAAGTACGTCGATGGAGCTTCGTGGGGCCCACGTGGGTGGGAGGCGCGCGCCCAGGCCTCGTGGCCGCCTCACGGAGCTCCAGACTTCACCTCCAAGTCTTCTGGTTTGCTTTCGGTCCAAGAAAGATCATCGCGAAGGTTTCATTCCGTTTGGATTCCTTTTGGTATTCCTTTTCCGCAAAACTCTAAAATAGGCAAAAAATAAACAGAAACTAGCACTGGGCCTTCGGTTAATAGGTTAGTCCCAAACATAATATAAAAGATCATATTAAAGCCCATTAAACATCCGAAACAGATAATATAATAGCATGGAACAATCAAAAATTATAGATACATTGGAGACGTATCAATGGCAGAGGCGGCGCTTTGGTGGGTTGGCATGCTTGGTAAAGGTGGATGTGCTACAGGCTGTGCTTGTCTTCTCCGTGCATTGCGTGCCGCCTAGGTTTATGCGCAATATCGCTAGGTGGCGGGAAATATGTGAGGAAATGGCGGGAAACAGTGGTGTGTTCATAAAACGCCATCACTTAATGGAAACTTAGCATAGAAGGAACATCAAGCTAGCACAAGAAGTTGATGATGATCATATGAACACGGACCACACTAGGGAACCCGTCGGTGATGAATTCAATCGCAAATGGTTGAATACTAGCAAGAATTTGCCCACAACACACACAGCTTATTCCATCACAAACAGGTCGGATGGATCAACTGTATGCCATGTATCGCACATTGTCAAAAAGTAATGCGGTAAACCTTCTTTAACATGTGTTAAATAATAAAAGAATAGAAAACAAGGACCTTGATGCCAATAGCCAATAGATGTTGTGTAGACAAAGCATATCACATACGTCTTATTAGAAGCAATCATCTGTGTTATTATCGGTCTTCACACACATTTCTAATTACAGACCTATTTGCCGTGTATCACACACATCTTGTTATATTGAACCATTTCTATTCTTTTCTCAACACAAACAGTTCATCCGACTGAACCGCATGCCGTATATCACACACACCTTGATCTGGCTGACCATTTCTTTTGTGTTGCCTAATCACAAACAGTTCATCTGAGTGAACTGTATGTTGTATATTGCACACACCTTCATCTGGCTGCCCGTTTCTTTTGTTCCTCTTCATCGCAAACAGTTAATTGAACTGAATTGTGCCCTACATCACACACGCAACTAAAATCTGAATCGTGTTTGATGCATCCTCCATCGCAAACATTTTGCACCTTTTTTGACGGGTTTTTTACATCACCGTTTGCGATTATTTCATCGCACACAGCTTCGTCGAACGGTCTCTGATCGTAGTGTCATGTTAGCAGCATCCTGCAGTAGTGCTAGGACACTCATTCATGTGGGCCCGCGAGGTTGTCGTCCTGCACTATGACATGAGATGAGAGAGGTTAACTTGACCAACAAGGATGGTCATTTTTTCGTTTTTGTTATATGTACAGTAGGACTATATATATAGTATGCGTTGAAGAGGGTGGCCGGGGGCCATACTATGCGTCGTATAGGACACTCACTCACGTCTGATCCTTCTATCCATGGGCCCACGAGGTTGTCCTCCATCACTTTGACCCAACAAGGAGGTTTCTTTTTGGGTTATGTTGCGGTAGGAGTATATAGTACGCGTCGAAGAGGGGAGGGGGCGGGGCAACACATATATACTACACACATGTCATGAATCGATCTCGCTGCGTGTGGGGACTTTTCGGTTTCTGAAGCAGGTTCTGCAAAGAAGTTGTGCATATTAGGTATTCAAAACATCACCAACACATTGGGCCACGTGCAAACGATGGTTGTCACTCATTCTCCTATGACTCTTCCCTCCATGGGCCCACGCGGTTGTCGTCCATCTAATATATGACACAACAACAAAGGTAGTTTGACGAACAAGGAGGATTATTTTCGGGTTTTGTTATGGTACATAGGAGTATATATTAAGCATCAAAGAGGGGAGGGGGCAACATATATATACTACGTTTCATGAACCTTCTTTCGTGTGGGGGACTTAATGGTTTCCGAGGCAGGTGCCACATCAAAGTTATGCATATATATTGTGTATTCAAACATCACAACCGCACATGTTCATACATGTGTTTCCCCCACAAGCAAGCGATGGCGGTTGTCCTCTAGCACGCACTCACGGGTTTATCGACGAGATGCTTCATCCATCTCCATCTGCCCGGTTGGTCAATCATTTCGACCGACATTGATAGAGGTTAATTTGGCTTATAATTAGGAGGGGATTAAATTTTGGTTTGTCTTATATGGTTCGGTATATGCAACTATACTTCGGGGGCATGTGTACAC
>NC_041390.1:368981976-369000964 GCF_002162155.2 Triticum dicoccoides
GGGCGAGCACGCAATGCACCATGAACCAGATCACTGTGGGGACTGTGCTTTTATCGACGCATGCATCATCAAAATGTTGTGCTTTTGGTATTCAAACATATATGCATGCATCACGCATCCATACATATTTTTGGGGCACATACATGAAGGGGTTGTCTTTGGACACTCTCCCTCTCTTGGTTATCATCGACGACATATATATTCGTGGGACCGCGTGGGCGTCCATCACTTCGACCAACAACGCAAGAGAGATTACTAGGGTGGATTCTTCTTATCTTCATTCACGTTACCGTATAGTCATATGTTGATCATGGTGAGATTAGAGACCTAAGTTCGAGGGCTCGCATACACATGAATCCCTAAATATATAAATATAGTATACTACTCGTCATGAGCCCTCGCTCCGTGTGGGGACTTTTCGGTTCCAAAATCACGTGGCCACATCAAAGTTGTGCATTGGGTATATTCAAACACCACATGACACTTCATATATATGTTTGGGCCACATGCGCGTAGTGGTTGTCTTCAGGCACTCCCTCGCGTGGTTATCAGCGACAAGCTAGCCTATTTTGTGGGGCCGCACGTGGAACTTCAATGCACGACTTTGACCCAACAAACATGAGAGGTTATACAATCAAGGTGGTGATTCTTCTTGGGCAGTCTTACAATACGCCTTGGTGAGATGCCCCCTCCCACTCACTCAAAGTGTGAGTGTGGGGTGGGGGCACAATACTATTTCGTACTAGATGAACCTCCGTGTGGTCGGGGATGCCCGGTTAATTTGTGATGCACATGTCCACATAAAATTTGTGATTTGGTTTTTTTAATATCATAGCACATCGTTTTCACACACACACACACACATCGGGCCACCCGTAGGTGTGGTTGGTCTGTGGTCTCACCCATCTAAAGCTAGAAGAACTGATCTATGGGCCCGCACATGATCCACATGTGATCGGAAGTAAAGGGGGAGGGGGTTGATGTACTCCTTTCGATTTTGTGTTACGATATGGTGAGATGTCATACCTAGAGATTTGGGGGCATGCGTTCATAGCTAGGATTCCCCTCCCAACAACACGAAGTGTGTGTGTGTGTGTGTGTGTGTGTGTGTGTTTGGGGTGGGGAGGTGGGGCTAGCAATAATAACGTGCGCTTTGTGCAAAAGGTGCCACATCCAAGTTCTCCATTTTGTATTTGAACATCAAGCCACACTTTTCATACATATATTTGCTCCACATGCAAGTGTGTTCGTGTTCTGACCCTTTCCCGCATTTTTTGGCCAAATTTATAAACAACAGACGAGTCAAACACAACAACCATCTGCGATCAGGTACGAAACAGACACAGTTCCCCAGGACTACCCGTGTGCTGCGCCCCTGCCCCTGTCACCCACATGATCACAGTAGATTAGGCTCCATGAGGCCACCCCCCCCTCTCGAAAATATCTACTCCCTCGTAATCTCAAAAATATCTACCCACGTAGATGGTTTTTCTGTTTGATAGCACACGATTAGTATGTCTAGACCGTGTGCGATATCTATTACTCCCCATCTGCTTCAATAAGTGGATCCAAATTTTCAGTAGCATTTTACTCCCGCCTCCATCCCTTACAATCTCAAAAATATCCGCTCACCTGGAGTGTTTTTCTGTTTGATAGCACACGATTATTACGTTTTAATCATGTGTGATGTTCGTTACTCCCGCCCAACTCTTCCTCAATCCCTTGATCCAAATTTTCGATAGCCCCACCATTTTACTCCCGCCTAGTAAATTTTTTGCTACCTGTGGCATTTCCTCAAACACCACCTTGGACCCCCTCCACACACACCCCCAAATCCTTCGCTCACACACATACACACCACCCCTCCCTCGCTCCAAACCTAGATAGGTCACCGCCGCTGCGTCACCTCCATCGTCAACCTCTGCGGGTCTGCCCATGTAGTTTAAACACTGATAAACATACCCTCGTCGCCCTGAGTTTCTTAGCTGACACCTGCAAAACGCCCCCTTTCCTAGAGATCCCCATCCCCACCCCTCCCCCACTCCATAGCATCACAGTCTAAGCCCGGCTATGCTTCCCGGGGAGCTCAAGGAACGAATGGCCCAAAAGAGCTTTACCACGGCATTTCTGAAGGACACGTTCTGCGACGCTGGCTTGGGATTCACACCCGGCAAGTCATATCTCATCGATGGCGACCATGAGGAGGAGCCAATCTATGACAAGTGAGGAAACTCATGATTTGTTTTCTCGAGCCCCTTTTGTAGTGAGAACCTGTCCAGCATTTATTGCTATATTTGGTTGTTTGCATTATGCCTTGTTTATTTCTATGATTTACGGTTGTTCGATTGTTTGTAGTTAGCATATGTCCAGTTTCAATTGCCACCTTTAGTTTTTCATAATATGCCTTGATTACTTCAGCTATTAACAGTTTGATGTTCTATATGTACTAGTATGAACTGTGCAGTTCAATTTCATCAATACGAAATTTAAGAATAGCTCTATGAATGAATATATTTGGTTGCTGTTAAGTATGTTGTACTCCCTCTGAATCTTTTTAGTTCGCATATAATATTTGTCTAAAGTCAAACCTCGTAAAGTTTCACCAACTTTATAGAACAAAATACCAACATTCACCATATGAAATAAATATCAGTATGTGTGTCATGACTTAAATTTTCATATTGTATAACTTTAGCATGGTAGATGTTGATATTTTTCATATAAATAAGATCAAACATTATGAATTTTGACTTTAGACAATTCTTATATGCAGAGTAAAAAGGACCAGAGGGAGTACTGAACACGCGTTTCCATTTGATTTAACAATGGCACTGTTTGGATGCTCTAAGTTAGCTAGAGTTTAGAGTTAGTTTCTAGCTCATGACAGTTAAAAGAGAGAGAGAGATTGGTGGAACAGTTGATTGCTTTGCTTGAGCCTTGTGGGCATATATATAGGAGTACATGGTCATCTTGGAGTACAAGTCAAGGTAGAATAAACCCTACGCTATCCTACATTTCCTAAATAACAATGATACTAGACAATGACTAACCCTGAACTAACTCTAGCCAAAGAGGTGTTTGGATGACCATGTTAGATTGAAAATAAATGCACTAGGAGAACTAGCCCCAATCATCACCTCTTTGGTGGGGTAGTTTTTTCGGGTGGTTTTTATGCAACTAGCTCAAACTAGCCCTCATGTTTGGATACTTTAGGGCTATTTAAGCCCAAAGTAGCTCAAACTAACTCTAATCCATGTATCCAAACAGGGCCAATAACTAGTGTACTTAGACCCGCACAATACAAGTTTGAATGACTATGTTTGCTTGTTTTTAAATAATAGGCCTATTGCAGTTAATAACACACCTTTCCACTTCTTGTTTTTAAATATTAGGTTTTTAACAATTTGGTCTTGCACATGTAGGCCTATTGCAGTTAATAACACACCTTTCCACTTCCGCCAATATCAGTTCACTACAAGATGGTACTAATTGTCTTCACAATGAAGAAGACATCAGTTCACAACAAGATCTTTGTATTTTTAATTTGTTTGCGCCATTTCAAATCTAGAGAAGATATTTATGCATATCCTTGATTTCAGGCATTTCCAAAGCAGTTCACCGATGATTACCTCTCAAACCACCTGTATGATCAGGAGGCAAGGAAGGTTTTCATACAACACCCATTGTTCAATATTGAAGTGTTCCTGAAGAGGACGAAGGATGGACGATCAATCATCCACAGGCACTAGCCTAAAGTTGCAAAGACGTTCAACATCAATAAAGGCTCAATATTCACCTTCTGCTTCAGCAGTTTTCCAGAGGAGACTCGTCTATCTATGTTCCGTCTATGATGCTAATTTCGAAAGGTTATAGATGTTGCATGTGAAACTTGGAGTTGGTGCAGTTGTGTACTGGGGTAGCTGAGTGCTGAAGCTATATGATGTTGTACTCTGATGTATTTCAATTATCAAATCCTGCTTACTTAATATGGAAAATGAAATATATTGTGTGCTTAATATGAAATCTCAATTAGATTAATAAATGGATTATTAATAATAGGGAAAATAGCTTGCTAATGGCCATTTAGCCTGCTAATTGGGTTTTCTATTGCAAACGGTTATTGACAGAACACCATGAACTGTTTTCTATTGCACACAGTTTATAGGAATAAACCATGTTGGATCAATGAACAATCACACACAACATCCTGTTGAAAACTGTTTGCGTTAGGCCACCTTGCTCTAACATTTACCACATAAAAAGCGTGTGTGATGGACAACCTTTGCCACATGGTTTCTTCTACACACCGTGTGTGATGCATTCAATAACGCAAACGATAAAATTGTTAATATCGTGTGTAATGGAAACACTATCACAAATGATTTAATTGGGAAAATTGTGTGTGCTGTACCTGCGAACGGAAACATTTTCCTTGGAGTGACTATGTGGGATGTATACACGAACGGAAAGGTACTTCTTAGATTAACTCTGTGGGATGTAGATACTAACGGAAACATATTCCTTGGATTGACTGTGTGGAATGTACATACGAACGGAAACGTTTAGCCGGGACTGGCTGTGTGGAATGTAGTTACGACCAGAAACAATTTGGCCTATATCACTGTATGTTTTAGCATAACTGTATGTATAACAGTATTTGATCGCTTGCCCGTCGCACACGAGCTCATTTTGTCGAGCATATGTACCAGGAGGGCATATCCCCGATGGTTTCTGGGTCATGTGGAAGGACCCCCCTATCGCAGTCACTCACTTGGTGACGGTTCAGAACACCATCACAGAAAGTTGTTAAAAACCATTTGTATAGCACCTCGCTATACCAGTGAGCGGAGAGGGGATTACTGCTGGATCAAGGACCCTGAAGCACCTTCGCTGTGCTCGCTGCGGACCAAGTGCATGGTTCGCGGCAAGGATTGGAGCTACTTGGGTGAAACTGACGACAGCCTCCACCCATTGAAAAGGGTTGCCCACCTCCAGGCTGCCGCGGTCACCATTGAGCATGTGGGGGCTGATTTTCTCCGGCGTCGCATCCCCCCACTGCAGCAACAGTATCGCTTCATGTGGGAGTACAAAAACGCCGTGGATTGGATGTGGATGTATCCTAGCATTGCTAACAATTTGGCAGTCATGATTCATGCCTAGCTATGTGAGCAACTCTTCCACAAGTCCTGCACCTTCCACTTTTCGGCGTAGATTGTTCCATGGTACATCAACTCTGCACATGACTAGATCTTCAAGTGGATGCCAGACTGCAATGCCCATAGAGTCAAGGCAGACCGGGAGCTCCCCAGCTTGGAGGATGAGATGAACCGGGCCTCTATCTTAGAGGAGAGTGCCACAATGAAGCAGATGGACTTCACCAAGGGCACCACTGAGGAGGAGCTGAAGTACATCCGCAGCAGGCTTGAGGAAGCCCGAACGCTCAAGGCTGCTGCTGCAGCTAGTGCTGATGATGAGGGAACACCTCGGAAGAGGAGCGCGTTGATGAAGAAATCGATGAGCTTGAGGTGTTAGGGGCCGCGGTTGCCAGCACAAGGCCTGCCGGGTCCGAGGTTGCCTGATGTCTACTACACAACTTGTTCTGGTAGACTTGTGTTGGGCCTCCAAGCACAGAGTTTTGTAGGACAGTACCAATTTTCCCTTAGGTGGATGACCTAAGGTTTATCAATCCGTGGGATGTGTAGGATGAAGATGGTCTCTCTCAAGCAATCCTGCAACCAAATAATAAAAAGTCTCTTGTGTCCCAAACACACCAAATACAATGGTAACTTGTATAAATGCACTAGTTCGGCGAAGAGATGTTGATACAAGTGCAGTATGGATAGTATATATTGGTTTTTGTAATAATAACAATAAAACAGTAAGGTAGCAATTGATAAAATGGAGCACAAACGGTATCACAATGCATGAAAATGAGACGTATGGTCCGTACTTTCGCTAGTGCAATCTCTCAACAATGCTAATATAATTGGATCATATAATCATCCCTCAACGTGCGATGAAGAATCACCCCAAAGTTCCTATCTAGCGGAGAACATGAGAAGAAATCGTTTGTAGGGTACGAAACCATATCGGAGCTATTCTTTTCGATCGATCTATCCAAGAGTTCATACTAAAATAACACCAAATAATTTTAGATTCATAATACTCAATCCAACACAAAGAACCTCAAAGAGTGCCCCAAGATTTCTACTGGAGAAACAAAGACAAGAACGTGCATCAACCCCTATGCATAGATTACCCCAATGTCACCTCTGGAATCCGTGAGTTGAGTGCCAAAACATATATCAAGTGAATCAAAATAATACCCCATTGTCACCAGGATATTCATATGTAAGACATATATCAAGTACTATCAAATCCATAAAAGTATTCAATCCGACAAAATGAAATCTCAATGGGAAAACTCAATTCATCACAAAAAGATAGATAGGGAAAAACACCATATGATCCAACTATATTTACAAAGCCCCCGATACATCGAGAACATGAGAGAGAGAGAGAGAGATTAAACATATTGCTACTGGTACAAACCCTCAGCCCCGAGGGTGGACTACTCCCTCCTCATCATGGTGGCCACCGGTATGATGAAGATGGCCATCAGAGATGATTCCCCCCCGGCAGGGTGCCGGAACAGGGTCTAGATTGGTTTTTGGTGGCTATAGATGCCTGCGGCGGCGGACCGTCTGATATAGCATTACCCCCAAGGGTTTTGGAATATTTGGCAATATATAGGGCGAAGATGGGATCCGGGAGGCCATCGAGGTGGGAACAACCCACCTGGGCGCGCCTGGGCCCCCATGTGCGCCCTGGTTTGTTGTGCCCCCCTCAGGGCACCCCTAGGTGCTTCTCTGGCCCACTGGATGTCTTCTGGTCCAAAAAATCCAAAAAAAATTTGCTGTGTTTGGACTCAGTTTGATATTGATTTCCTGCGATGTAAAAAACAAGCAAAAAGAAGCAACTCGCACTAGGCACTATGTCAATAGCTTAGTCCCAAAAATTGATATAAAGTTGCTATAAAATGATTGTAAAACATCCAAGAATCATAATATAAAAGCATGGAACAATCAAAAATTATAAATACGTTGGAGACGTATTAGCAACCCCAAGCTTAATTCCTACTCGTCCTCGAGTAGGTAAATGATAAAAACAGATTTTTTTATGAGGAATGTTGCCTAACATGTTCATCACATAATCTTTATTTTGTAGCATGGACATTTGGACTTTTATATGATTCAAAGCAATAGTCTAGTTTTGGCATGAAGATTTCAATACTCAAGCATATCAAAAAGTAACCATGTCTTTCAAAATATCAACACTAAAGCAAGTTATCCCTAGCCCATCATCCTCAATCATTGATCCATTCATGAAACACACTCGCGTATTAGCTACACACTCATGCGCGTCGGTGCTATACAAACGGTTTTTAACCCCTTTCTGTGATGGCATTTGGAACCGTCGCCAAGTGAGTGTGGGCGACAGGGGGTCCTTCCCACACGACCAAGAAACTCTCAGGGATAGGGGGCCTTGATGCATACAGTTGTCCCTATATAACTATTTACGATATCTCAAATATCCCAAACGCTTCATCATTTTTACTCGTTTGTTCTCGCATTGCCATCGCAGTCAGAGTTTTGCGGTTTTACCTAAAACCAGGCAGATTCCAGGCACGTACCAAACTCGCTCTACGTATATGATGCCTGGAACATCACAAAAAGTTCAATGATTATAAACCGTGTACGATAGGTAGACAATCACACACATTTAGTTTTCCTGCATCATATGTGATAGTGTCTGACATCTCACACGCTTCGCAAACAAAAACTGTGAACCATGTCGGATTATGATGTATATCGCACAAGTTGTGCTTTATTAACGTGTGCGCCGTAATGACATGCACACCATAATTTTGCCCTAATTAAATTGCTGCTATTTAATATTGTACCTAATTTAAATTTGAAAGTAGCCTATAGCTTTAGTCATATTCATCAGGTTCGAATAACCAATGCATTATTCAATTAACAGGTACATATGTTTAAGAATTACATCAGCACCAAATAAAGAATGATGAACTAGGGTTCTATACTTGTACTATTACAGATGGTAAAGAAAGTGGCAACAAACATTCTGGTTGCTGAACAAGGTGAAGCGGAATATCCCGATTATGCTCTCGTAGATGTAGAAGGCACGCACGACTCTAGTCCAACCCCTTGAGATGGTCGGCCACCAATTATGTAGTTTGAGAGGTAATCTTGAGTAAACTGCTTGAGGATCCAATGCAAAGGAAAATAGATTCAGACATTGTCATCTAACACAACTCATTATGGGAAGTAAAAAGAAGGCTACAGGGTTCTTACTTACCATCCTGCAGTTCACTGTTGTCTTGCCTAATGAGTAAACAAATAGTTCGATTGACATCATTTGACCCATTTTAATAACAATCTTTATCAGTTTCCTCACCTGATGCTAATTCATGAATATCTCATTGCCCCATACGCAAAAAGGGTCGAAGTGTGGACCTTTGGCAATGATGTGTGTACCTAAAAGCACCAAGTTAATATTATAAGCTAAACAACAATTGCAAAATGATGTAGTACAACACTCCCTCCATCCCATTATATAAGATTTTATTACATGTATATCTACACATCATCAGAACTTTAAGGTAACACTCTTCCTTGTTGCTATGTAGCCTGGGATTGCATATTTAGTCATTCAGTACAATGCATGTTGCTATGTAGCCTCAGATATATTAAATATGGCCCTAGTTAACCTACTGATAAATGGGTTACAGATATATTCAGTGAAATGTCCGATTCGACGATTAATCCCTTATCAGCCCCTAGGCTATATGGTACCAGCTACAAAGATCCTGAATAGTGAGTACATATAAGCAATGCGATGACACTAACCTCGATGGAAAATAGCACTGTTCTCAGTATTGTCCTGTATGAGTACATATAAAGGCATGTTAAGCACAATAGGGTAAACATCAAGCAAATATATCCATGGTAGACAACATAATCTACAAATGATAGCTTCAGTGTGTAGGCTTAAGCATGCTAGTTAAGCAAAACAAGAAGTGGAAAAGGTGTGTTAACTGCATCAGGCATAACTTTTAAAAACAAGCAAATAGTCATTCAAACTAGTATTGTGCAGGTCTAAAGTACACTAGTTATAGTTAAAAATGAAAAAGCATGTAAACTGCAATATCCTTAATAGCAACCAAATATCATAATTCATAGTGGTATTGTTGAAACTGTTATTGATGAAATTGAACTGCATGGCGAATAGTTGCACATATAGAGCATCACATCATGAAGAACTGAAATAAACAAGGCATCGGGCCATCTCTAGACGATCCTTTAAAAGTTAAAGGAATAAAACCCTTAGTGGATATATATACTCTAGCAATTTTTGGCCATTTCTAGTCGACCCCCTAAACTTAATGTGGTAAACTTCAATTTGATCAAGTTAAAAGTTGGTTCAACTGAAAGTAGCATGTATTCAAACATAAACATAGATAGTTTTCCATGACCAAACATATAACATAAATTTAAACTAAGCAAAAATACTTACGATCCAATCCTTCCTCGTCAGGTACGGTGAGCCACGAGCTGGGTCCGGGTTGGTGCAGTTGTCTGGGTCGTTTGGGAAGACACTCCTCCACTCGTTGACGTCGATCTCCTCGTCCTCACCGCCCACCTCGATGCCCTCCCCGCCGCCTTCCTCACCACCTTCGACCTCGTCATTGGAGGAGAGCGCGATAACCTCGCCACCATCCGCGCCGACCAAGATCGCCCGCTCCGCCTCCACGAGCTCCGGGTGCTGCGGCAGAGCACTTGCATGTAGGCCTCGTCGGTGGCCTTTGCCTCGAGGCGCTCCCACGCTTGGCGGTCCTCCCACGCCATAGCCGAGCTCACCACCCCTAGCTCTGATGGAAGGAGGTGGACCGGACGTGTGACGAAGGGGAAATTGAGCCTAGCCACCGCGCGGTGGTAGCGGACCTGCCAGCGGCCGTACTTCATGGCCGCCAGCTCAGCCGTGTGGAAGCTACCGAGCCACCCGCGGGTGTCGGTCTCCCAATCTGTAATCTCGGCAACCCACGTCACCCACCGCTGCAGCCGGATCCCCAGGTAGTACCTCGTCGGCTGCCGGGTCCGAGGGAGGATGGGCAAGTCCTCGAACCGGTGTAGGGGCGCGGCGGCGGGCGGATCGGGGGACCGGTGATGGCGGGTCGATAAAGAGCCTATAGAGGACAACGGGGACACCTTGGCGGCCACCTCGCCGGCGTCGGGCGAAGAGGCCGCGATAAACCTCTTTTTGGCCGTTGTGTCCTCGAGCTTCCCGACACATAGGCAGAGGTTGAGGATGGAGGCGGCGGCGATGGCGGCGACCTACCCATGGTTTCGGGCTTGGTGTGTGTCTGTGTGAGCGGAGGTTTGGGGAGTGTGTGGTGTGTGTGGAGGGGGGCAAGGTGGTGTTTGTGGAAAGACCGCGACAACTAAAAATTTTACTAGGTGGGAGTAACAAGGAGGGTCTACTAAAAATTTGGATCAAGGGCGAGTAGATATTTTTGAGATTGCGAGGGATACAGAGGCGGTAGTAAAATGTCGGGGCTCAGGGCTACTAAAAAATTGAATTGAGGGACCGAGTCAGAGCGGGAGTAACCGAGATCGCACATGGTCCGCACATACTAATCGTGTGCTATCAAACATTAAAACCTTCCATGCGGTAGATATTCTTGAGATTATGATGTAGTAGATATTTTCGAGACTGGGAGGCAAGCCTCGTGGAGCCCAATCTACTATGCTGAAGTGAGGGACTGCAGGGCTCGGGTGTGGCACACGGGTAGTCTAAGCGAACCGTGTTTGTTGCATACCCAATTGCATACAAGTTGGCAAAAAGAATAACGCGGGAGAGGTTTAGAACACGAACACACTTGCATGTGGACCAAATATATGTATGAAAACGGTGGTTTGATGTTCGAATACCCAATGCACAGCTTTGATGTGGAACCTGTCACACAAAAGCACAATATTGCTAGTCAGCCAGCCCCCCTACGAACCCCACTTCGTGTTGGCGGTAAGGGAATCCTAGCTACGAATGCATGCCCCCAAATAGCTAGGTCTGAAATCTCACCCTACCGTAACACAAAACCTATAGGAGTCCATCATATATATATATATATATATATATATATATATATATATATATATATATATATATATATATATATATATATATATATATATATATATATATACAAACACACTATTCTGATCACGGGATCAGAATAATATTCTGATCACAACCTGAACTGCGTGAGTAATGCGCCTGAACTTCCTCTGTATGAACCCGACCTTCGGGCTATCTTCGCAACCATGGCTAGCTCGCGAATTATTCTTGTTAGTCATGTTCTATATGATGTTAGTGTAATCTAGAAACTTTTTTAGCAACTAAATACCAGTTTTAAATAGGAATCTCGCTCATTGGCGGATTTTGCTCTCGGGTCGTGATGAAATTGTGTTTTTTTTTTGCAATCTTAGTGCCTGAGTTGTTCGACCTGAACTTCTCCGAGTGCTAGGTTGAACTTCCGCCAACATTGCCCAAATGGGGCTTGCGATATACCATTGGAAAGCTATGGACACCCGTATCATGACCCAAGTTAAATTTTGGGTAAAATGTAAGCAGTTTAAGAGCAGTTTTGAAAACCGTGTTTTCTTCAGACACAAAACATGAATCGTACTTTCGATCGCATTTCTAAACCGCTTATCAGAATGAGGAAAATAATATGGTGTTGGTAAGCTTCTGCAAAACTGCTCCTTCCACATGTTGAAATTTTTCTCTAATTCCCTACGATTAAAGAGTAATTTGGAAAATCATAAAATTTCACAAACCGAACAGCCGAGTTCGTATTTTCGATGTCATTTCTAAACGACTAATCCAATTGAAGCAAATGATATGGAGTTGGAAAGCTTATGCAAATGCGCTACTTTTTCTTGTAGAAAGTTTTTCTCATTTTGAACGATTTAAGAGTAATTTAGAAAACGGTACAAGTTCCACCAAGTTCGTATTTTCAATCTATTTTTTAACCGTATGTCCGAATGCAACAAATGATATGGAGTTGGAAAGCTTGAGGAAATGCGAAACTTTTTGGTATATATTGTTTCTCCCAATTACTTACTGTTTTAAGTCAATTGTGAAAATGGCTAAAAACGTATTTTCACCATAAATTCTACAAACTTTATCGGAATGGGGCAAATGATATACCGTTGAAAAGCTAAGCAAAATGCAAAACTTTTTCATGTTGATGGTTTTCTGTGAGTCCTAGACGTTTTCAAGTAATTTCGAAAATGGCGAGATCATTCGTTCTGCCTTTATCGCGAAACAGATTCTTCGAAAATGCACCATGTGAAGAACCTGAAGTTCTCGGCATGTCTAATTTAACTTGACTCTATTTTTCACGTGCTTTTTTGCTCGTAGATCTCCATCCACTGGTCGTAGCTCTCCATCCACTCACCGGAATTGAGCAACTAATATACCGATGGAAACCTATTGTAAACATGCAACTTTGCCATGTTGATCGTTTTTTCATACTCGTGGCGGTTTTAAAAGTTTTTCATCTCAAATTCATTGAGTGTTGTAGTTGAACTTCCTGCTGTTTTCATGTTGAACTTCTGTGACGTATTTTCATTTTAAATTTTCTCATCCATTCGTTAGTGTTACACAAAATATATTCCTTTTGTACAAATCTCTATCACAATAATTTTTTTGACTTTCTCCAACCGAGGACTTGAACTTATAACAACAACAAATTTGTACATTGCATTTTTATTCATTTTTCTCATATTAAACACACACCATGTAGTACATGAACTTTTTCCATTTTTATAATTTGAATTTTTTATTTCCTTTTTGAAATCAAATTGCTCCCTAATAATAAACTAATTTCTTTTTGGATTGAGAGAATTATTTTAAAATGCAAAAGAACAATTACTTTTTTGTGTTTTCGAACATGGAAATACAAGGTGAACCTCTCTCGCAAGAATTTTTGAACTTCCCAGACATAGCACGTGAACTTCTTGCAACTAACCTTTGAAGATTTTAGTTTTCCATTCTTATATTCTTATCTGAAAGGCATTATGTGTTGTAGTTGAACTTTCTATTCTTTTCACCTTGAACTTCTGTCATGCATTTTTGTTCAACCTCTCTAAAAAAATTGAACTTTCTTGGGCCGAGCACTTGAACTTCTAGCAAAAAAACTTTTAGCCTTTGCTTTTTCATTCATTCTTTAATACAAAATGCACACCATGTAGTACGTGAACTTTTGGCACTTTTCAATCTGAACTTCTTAGATCATGCATTCTGCCTTCATCGCAAAAACAAAGACTCCGAAAATGCACTGCGTGAAGAGGTTCAACTTCGGGAGCAGTTCTGTTTGAACTTCACTCTGTTTTTTCACGTTTTGTTTTTTGCCATAATTCCCCAACCACTTACCGGAATACAACCATTGGTTCAACTACTACATGGAGTGTGTTTCATATACGAAAAAATGAACAAAAAAAAGCAAGTCTAAAGACTTTGGCTAGAAGTTCACGCGGTCGGCTGGGGAAGTTTAAAATTTCTTGTAAAGGAGGTTCACCGCATATTTACTAGTGCAAAAAATCACACCAAATGTTGAAGTGCTCTATATTTAAAATTTGACCTCCTTGTTATTTTATTTTTGAACTTCTTGTTTCCATTCTTCAATAACGAGGAAAATCTGACTTTTCTATAATCATCGAACTTCTCCATCTTTTTAATATGGACATCCTGGTCTTATTTCTTTAATCTTTTTTATGAAATTTTGAAGCGCTCTATTATTAAAAGTTGAACTTCTTGTAATTTAATTTTTGAACTTCTTGTTTCCATTCTTTAATAACGAGGAAAATTTGTGTTTTCTATAATCATCGAACTTCTCCATCTTTTCAATATGGACTTCCTGGTTTTATTTCTTAAATCTTTTTTATGAAATTTTAAAGCACTCTATTATTAAAAGTTGAACTTCTTATTATTTATTTTTGAACTTCTTGTTTCCATTCTTTAATAACAAGGAAAATCTGAGTTTTCTATAATCATCGAACTTCTCCATATTTTTAATATGGACTTCCTGGTTTATTGTTTTTTCTTGTTTTTCGCTCATAAATTTTTTATTGAATTATATACAGAACACAAATTTATGACAAAATTTGGTGGATGGGAAGAATGGAATCAGAGTGTGCACTTCAAAAAGAACTTGCACTCCACATGAACTTGTGTTCTTGTTCTATCCGAACTTCTGATTTTTTTCCCTTTGAACTTGTGTTGGTTTTCCTGACCAAACCTTGTAGTATTTTCATTATACTGTTTTCCTTTTTTCTTGACGGGATTATCTTTTACTTTCTCATAAACATGAAAAGCCAAAATAGCAGATCGAGAAGCTAAGATTAAGTTTTGTTCAGTGATCCAACTAATGAGGACAGGGTTCAAAGGGTGAGTATGATAGCAAAACCAATGTACACTCCAGCAGAATTTTACAACAACAACATTCAAAGGGGAGAGTTATAGGAAAGACTTCAACACTCCCAGTGTTTCATTGAACACAATAAAATCACGAAAATGTAGGCCGATATATATTGGTCTCAGAGCTAGTATAAAGTAAATAACACGACCACCGAATTGCTACAAATGTTATGTCCGAAGAGTTTGAAATTTAGTATTTAGAAACAACCATCATAGAAAGGATGGAATCTACTGCTTACTCGTGTTCATTCAGAATTTCAGCCACAAAGAGTCACTTTTTTTTTCAGGGAACACAAACAGTCACCTTGGAACCAGCAGAAAGCAACAACAACATTTGGTTTTGATGTATCGCTCTGCCTGTGCTAACCATTCATAGCCTGATGCGTCACTACTACTATCCTAAAGAACTTTGTTGTAGTTGTTGCCAAAAAGAACCTGCGACTAGCGGTGGCCATCAAAAACTAAAATTACGACTAGGAAAGTGCTTTGCTTCATCTGAATTTCTGTCTAAAGCAATCATCTTGGACCCCCGATCAAAAGTGATAACATTATTCAGAAACATAAATCAGTACTCAGAAGCTGCAAGCAGGGAATGGAACCTTATGCTAACTTGTGTTCACTCAGAATTCTACCGACACACAATCACCAACGTTCAGAGGCACAACACTATGATCCAACAGCGATTCGATGAAGAAACTAAATACATGTGCCCTGTATGCTTCAGGGGGACACCAAATGTACTTTGGCCCACTATGTAGATGTCCTTCCGTGTCATCCACGACCCGCGGTACCTCAAGTACCCGGGGTAAGCACCCGATGACTATCTTTCCCTAGACGACACTAATATAGAGTCCACTCGATTGGTAGTAACCCCCGTGCCCAACATTTCACATCTTAGAATTGTGGAGCCTCTGTGACACCCCAAAAATTTGGCCTTGTTTTATTAAATTAAATTTTTTCCAGGATTTAAAACTTTGAATTTTTGAGCTCCACTTTGACTTTTAAATCATTTCCTTCCCTATTATGATGAGTTTTTCCAAAAAGAAAACTTTTCAAAAATGTTGTTGGACTTATTTAACCTCTCAAGAAAAACTTTACTTTTATCAGTATAACTAATTAAATAATTAAGTTGCTTGATCTTTATTTTCTTGAAAATGGTTTTTCAAGGATAATTGACCATATTTGAACTACAACCATTTGATAGATTCACATAAAATTCCCATAAAAATTTGGAGATGTCATGTGATGTTTTTAAATCACTATTATGCAAAAATATATTTCATTCATGAAATATTTTGAGCCTTGCACTCAATTTTTCTTCTCTGGTCCAGAGTGCATTTTGCACTACAACCTTTTTAAATATTTCTTTAATACTCCTACCAAAATTAGGGGAGGTCGGTAGGAACATATTATTCCACTTTGTGCAAAAATCCAGGGTTGTTCTTTGAAAATATTGAGTGAATCAACCTCATTTCCATTCTGGACCAACTTGAGGATTTGTACAGCAACCACCATTTTAGTTGCTCCTATACACTTAATTATTTCTCCTACTTGTAGTCCCCCATGTTAAACCCTTAAGTCCAGGAGCATGCACCATTTAGATCATTTTTGGTTCATGGAATAATGCTATTTATTTCCTGTCCAGAATTGGGGTTTTGTAAAACTTGCACTAGCAAGTTTCCCCTTTTGTCCAACTAACCTCACCACTCTCTTTTTCATCTAAAGAGACCCCCATCTGGAGTTTTTGGCCACCCCAAGACCTGCCTAAGTGCATGTGGCATTTTGTCAAACACCTGGAGAGCATGACCAGTTTTGACATGAGTTTTGGCATTGCACTGTAAACTTGCACCTCTAATCAAACCAGCATGTCCACTAGACTCCCCGTTTCTCCTAACCTAGGTCTGTTAATTGCCAGTCTCAACCAAGCTCTGTAGCATGCTCTGGCATTTCGTCGAGCACACCCAGTGCATGCACTGGACGCGCCCAGAGCGCGCATATGGCACGATGCCGCGCCCGAGCCGACACGCTGGCCCCCTGGCTTTGGCCCACACGGCAGCACCTCGCCACGCACTCCCCGCCTCGCAGCATCGCGCCAAACCACCTTGGCATGCTACAGCGCCGCCGCCAGGGCGTTCTTGGCGGCACTTCGGCGTCGGCAGTGCACCTCTGCCACGGGCAGCGCCGCCCAAGCCTCGCCCGCTCTCCACCTGGCCCCGGAACAGCCCGAGCTCATCCACACGGGTGTCCGCTAGCGTTCGTCGCCGCCACGTCGCCCTAGCTACAGAGAAACGGTTCACCGGAGAGCTTATCCCCACCGCCGCGGAACCGACCTTGGCGCGCTATAAATGGACACCCCGAGCCCCTCTGAGCACGCACGCGACCTCATGCTACCCCCATGGCGCTCCCATGCCTCGCATTCGACCCGGGGAGGTCTCCTTCCTCATCTCCGGGAACTCCTGCCGCCGCCACCGCCCCGGCCAATCCGGCACCTCCAGTACCTCCCCCTCTCCGTTCTCTTCGCCAGGAACTTCCTCATCCTCCCATGAACCTTTCCCACTACTTGATTTTGATCGGGAACCTCACAAAGTCACTTCGCCACCGAAGCTTTCCTCCGCCGCGGAGCTCGCCGCCGGCAGCTCCCTCCACCTCCGACAACCCCACGACCACCGGAAGAACCGCCCCGGCCGTGCGGATCCATCCCTACCCTCTGGAGCCCGCGAGGAGCAGCCAAACGCCGGCGACGATCGCCGGAGCCCCGCTCCGCTCGGACAGAGGAGGGAGACGACGCGCGGCGACTGGTCAAACATGACCAGTGGGCCAGGTGGGCCCACTGTCAGCGACACCCCGCGCTGTCCACGTGAGATTAAGTGAAGGCGTATTATCCCTAGTACGCTTTCCCCGCTCCGAAAGCGTATTCCCCTCCGAAACGTTTTCTTTTTCTGTTTTATTTAAAAACAGATTTTGACCAAATTTTTGACTGGCTCTAACTTTTTAAATATAAGTCCAAATGAGTTGATTCTTTTTCCTACCTCTCTCAAATTTGATCTAGTTTATTTTCAGATTTATTTGAAAAAAATTCAAATTTTTTTTTGTTCTGTTTTCGAAATGTGTGTTAATTCAAATATATTTTCAAATAGGATTTTGGGAGAGAGAAGAAACTTTCAAAAAGCTTAGAGAGCACCCTGCCTTTCCACACATTGAAGGCAAGCATTCTGAATCCCGGCATAATATTTTTGGTGTGATCGTTGATGCATTTATAACACCACCGCATTTCGAAGGACTTGTTATTTCATGTGATATGATCATATGCATGGGTGCATGTTATTGATTCCATGCTGTTGGAAATGAACACACTTGTGATGATAATCACCCTCATGTGTCTTGCATGCATACCGGCAGGAACCCGGGAAAACCTCTGCCTTGGGTAGGCATGAGTTTGTCACCGGTCTCCGTCGGGACGGTTATGTCTGGTATGGCATGGTAAGGTGATATGAGAGGCGAATCTGTTGAGTGAAATATATTTGTTATACTAAATCATGCAGGGAATACTTGAACCTCCTGAGTCGACCGTAGATCGAGTCTTGTTCCAGTAACCCCCATACTTGTTTCGTACTACCACTCGTCTCTACAGCAAGTAGAGTACGGTTCAGTAAGTTTTCAACCTCTTTCTAGCACACACCATATAGAGAGGCCATGGTGGAAGATACCGGTTGTAGCTGGTAGGCAGGCCACCTGGTCCGGGGGCAGGGTGTTTCCGGTTGGGACCGAGAGGGGAGGCCACCCCTTAGAGCGCGCGATATAAATTTGATCCCATGCTATGCGAGGTTGAAGCCTCCCCACTTAGAGTTTGCTTAACGGGTGTCGTGGGTGATTCCAGACACGTGTGAGATAAGCTGGTGTGTGCAAGTTAGGTGTGTTTTCAACAAAAAGACCATAGACGGAATTAGTCCCGGTGGACTAAAGAAATCCGTTACTCGTGGGTAAAGAGTACACCCTCTGCAGAGAATAAACCTATTCGAATAGCCGTGTCCTTGGTTAAGGATTACAGTCTGGGATGGGTCAAGTGTCGGTCTTAGTGTCGGTCTTCGGAGGTGAAGCTGTTAACCAGAAAATGGAATTACTACTCGAGACTTGTGATATCTATGATTATTATTACTGTTGACTAACCCGTGATATTATTGTTATTACCAAGTATCTCTGGGATGGTTCTACCTCCGGGATATTCACTATGATTGTTTATTTTAAAGCCCTTTATGTGGTGTCGCTCAGACGCCCGACTGTGGCATTTCTTTTAAAGCCCTTTATGTGGTGTCGCTCAGACGCCCGACTGTGGCATTTCTTTTAAAGCCCTTTATGTGGTGTCGCTTAGACGCCCGACTGTGGCATTTCTTTTAAAGCCCTTTATGTGGTGTCGCTCAGACGCCCG
>NC_041390.1:369001122-369008665 GCF_002162155.2 Triticum dicoccoides
TGGCATTTCTTTTAAAGCCCTTTATGTGCTGTCGCTCAGACGCCCGACTGTGGCATTTCTTTTAAAGCCCTTTATGTGGTGTCGCTCAGACGCCCGACTGTGGCATTTCTTTTAAAGCCCTTTGTGTGGTGTCGCTAAGACGCCCGACTGTGGCATTGCTTGTTATTTATTTCATACAATTTTTATACTACTATGTCATTACAATTTTATAAATAACATGCTTGGACGCATCCGAGATTTAATATATTTTGTGACTGACGTCATGAGCATAAAATATTTTTAGCACATCATTGTTATATTGTACCTGTGTTCATAATGTTTGCGAGTACATTCAAAGTACTCACTGGCTTGTCCCTGGCTATTGTCTTGGCCAGATTTTCTTGCACGGAGAGGAGCGACGCGATGCCAGCCCCGAAACCCACGCAATGGAGATAGCAGCCTCGCGAAGATAGGAGTTAACCTGGTCAGCTGTTCCTGTGGGAATTGGAGTCCCATAGACACTGATGATCCACAGACCACTTCCGCCATCAACCACTAGAAACCCTTTATTGTACTCACAGGCCAGAATGGTCTTGTACTACATATTTTGTTTTTGGCTTGGAATTTCTGTATCAAGATGGAGCCTCATCAGCTAACAGTAATTCTAGGGCTGATGAGCACGACGGTCTTTTCTGGAAATTGACTACCCGGAAAACCCGGTCGTGACAGGCTTGGTATCAGAGCCAGGCTGACCATTGGCTAATCCTATCTTAGCCAGGTCAATAAACTTAGGCAAACCAACCCACCAGACCTTAACCAAACCCCAACCAAGCTTCTCGTGCAAGATAGCCACGCAGTGACCCAGCACTTTTGGCAGTCGGTGCCCAACCTATCAACCTAACCTGTCACTCATGCGCCAGTGACCGGCCCCTAAATAGTCCTTTCTCACAAGCGTGTGAAGGAAGATTCCGTCCCCTTTTTCCTATAAAAAGGGCGCGCTAGCACGAAACCAGCACACACAGCCGCTACCTCAAACCGAGCCATAATGCCTGGACCTGTCGTGCACAACGAAACCACAGCAACCAACCTTGGAGGTTTTGTGACCATCCTCGCAAACCTCACCCGTCGTGCCTATGCGTTAGAGGAGCCACCAGAATATGTTGTGTATCAAGGACCCATGAGCGGTGAAGACCGTCAATTATGGGCCACTGTGCACATCTACGGTAGGGGTCTAACACCCGAGCGCCCCTACAGGTTCACCGGAAGAACAACTTCCTTTGAGCCACAAGCCATCCAGCTAGCCGCTCGAGAGGCTATAGTTCATCTCAGGCACTTGTCGCCCAGAGTTAACTGTCGCTCATTCCACTACTACCCCAGACGTGAAGGGTATGGTAGACCACCCCAAGTTTCCAATGGAGATCACGAGACGGACCCCGCATTGTTGCACCTAGTGTGCTATGTAAGTGCACTAGAGGCACTGTTCGACCAGATCACCATTGATCTGATTGCAGCTCGTGGAGAGCTGGTTCGTCGAGCCCCGGCGAGAGAAGAAAACGAGCCCAACGCCGACAACCCAGTCGTGCTGTTTGGACAACCGATCGAGACTCCGAGATCTGCTCCAGCCATCGGCCAAGGTGCTGCGATAACCCCTGAGGTGCTTCGTCGCATTTTGGGAGCACACTCCAATGGGGTTGTGGCCAACAATCCCCGCAATGGTCATTCTCACTACCCCGACCCTGCAGTTCCTCCGCCATCTCCGACTAATTCCGGCAGAGAGACACGTGGAGAAGCCTCGACATCCACCAGGCACGCCCGTTTAGACATAAACGAGGTAGACTAAGCCGTATGAGTAACACCGAGTTTCAGTGTATCCTCGCTTTGTAATCATGCGACCGTGTATTTTAACGCAGCCTGTCGTTGTGCCTCTATTTTAATAGTAGCCTTGCATTTTTGGTCAGTGCATAGCTGCATATTTTTCCGGGCACAACTACCAAAACCAACCCGACGACAACCACAGTAACACGTCTCTTTATGAGATATGTGTATCCCTGACACTGACCCGACCTTTGGAGCTAAGCTGGCAAATTTATTACCTTTCACCACGGTAAAAACGATCCGGCTCCATTTCTATATAAAGGCCACCTTGTGACCTTACCCAGCCACCCTCACTTTGTGCACAACACTCACACTTTTTCCTGTCATGCCGAGCCCCAGCATTCATCTGAGAACCCCAGATGCAACCCCAGGTAGCTTTGTTAAAATATTGTGGGATTTTACCCGCAGTACCATGGGTTCTACCCAGCCACCCCAGTACGAGCTGTTCAAATCGAGGATCACCCCATCCACCTCGGAATATTGGGCAGCAGTACACATTCCTCCTGTAGACCCCAACCAAGATCCAACGGAAATTTCCTTCATGGGGCAATCCATGCCAACCCCACACCTGGCCATAGAAGCTACTGCGAAAGAAGCGATTGCTCGTCTTCGATCCGCAGTACCCTATGCCCGCGAACGAGGATATTATTACTTTCCGAGTCGTGCAGCACCCGGAGAAGTAACATCTTTTCCCAGTGGACGTATTGAGAGAGACCCAGTCCTGGCCAACCTTATCCAGTACATCATTGCTCAAGAGCATTTGAACCAGCGAGTGATGGATTATCTCCAGAGCCTTGCAGATTTAAATCCTCAGATCGCCATCGGCAGACCACTGAGACCCGACACGGAGAGACGCATACATCACTGGTCAATCCACTTCCTCCAATAGAAGAAGAGTGTATTCCTTTACCAGAGACATTTTATCAAGATTCCGTCCAGTTACCGTTTTCATTTTAGACGTCACTATTGTATTTGTTCCTTGCAGCGTTTATTTATGTGTGTGACTTATGCGTAATACCCTGAGTTTGTACGACGAGTCAATTATTTGGATCCTACTAATGTGTGTAGTTTTTGTTGTGGTTTATGCTCCTTTAAATTAAATGTTTTTCCCTCGCAAAATCCTGGAGTGAGATTTCTTTTCCCTGAATTGCTACACCTGCCACTTCACGACATGGATTAATTAATTTCACACAGCACCACGCAGCAGACTCACAACCATAATCATTCGGGCATATACACTGTTTGCAAAACCTTGCAACGGTGTTACATCCAGCTAATCACCCCCCCCCCTAACAACAGTTAGCACCCGGCACCCTCCATCTACTCCTCATGATCACCATCACTGCGGAAAGCCAACACCCGAGCCGCAGCATCGCGATACTCGTCGAAGATCATCGTGCACAGGAGCACAGAGAGCCCCAGCAGCATCGCCAGCCCTCCGCATATCAGGATCACAAACCAGTCCGGCATCGCCTCCGCCATTAGAGCCTCGACCGAGCTTCTGTAAGCAGTAATGGAGAAAGGAGGAGGAGAAGTGAGGCCAGATGTGAGGAAGAAGAGAGGCAACCCAGCCGTTTTTATAGCTCGAGCTCGGTGTACGGTCGGCGAAGTCCACCAACGCCGCTCGTCGCCGATCGCCGGTGTTCGGAGTCGAATCCGCGAGCAGTGCCGACAGCACGCTGGCCCGCGAGGTGAGTGCACGCTGCACCAGCAGCTAGCACGCCGCGCACTACCACGGTACGGCCTAGATGCCCTACACACTAGGCGTCGCCGGTGGAGAAAGCGCGCGGGAGAGAGGAAGAAGAAACGGTCAGAGGGAGAAGAAGAGGAGACGGACAGTGGACCCCGGGTCCACCAATCGGCCAGAGAGAGCACTGTGCTCTCGGGTACGACCAGCGTATATTTAAATTTAGAAGTTATTCTTAATTTATATCCAGCGTAGAAATCACCCGTTTTTGTCACGAACCATGGACTTTTCCACGCGGCACCAGTTTTCACACTGTGGTTTTTCACCACTTATTGCCCTCTCACTGTAGCCACGTCTTTATTGCGTAAATATTCTCTTAACACCACTTTTAGCAAATCTCGAGGACGAGATTTTTCTTAAGGGGGATAGTATTGTGACACCCCAAAAATTTGGCCTTGTTTTATTAAATTAAAATTTTGCCAGGATTTAAAACTTTGAATTTTTGAGCTCCACTTTGATTTTTAAATCATTTCCTTCCCTGTTATGATGAGTTTTTCCAAAAAGAAAACTTTTCAAAAATGTTGTTGGACTTATTTAACCTCTCAAGAAAAACTTTACTTTTATCAGTATAAATAATTAAATAATTAAGTTGCTTGATCTTTATTTTCTTGAAAATGGTTTTTCAAGGATAATTGACCATATTTGAACTACAACCATTTGATAGATTCACTTAAAATTCCCATAAAAATTTGGAGATGTCATGTGATGTTTTTAAATCACTATTATGCAAAAATATATTTCATTCATGAAATATTTTGAGCCCTACACTCAATTTTTCTTCTCTGGTCCAGAGTGCATTTTGCACTACAACCTTTTTAAATATTTCTTTAATACTCCTACCAAAATTAGGGGAGGTCAGTAGGAACATATTATTCCACTTTGTGCAAAAATCCAGGGTTGTTCTTTGAAAATATTGAGTGAATCAACCTCATTTCCATTCTGGACCAACTTGAGGATTTGTACAGCAACCACCATTTTAGTTGCTCCTATACCCTTAATTATTTCTCCTACTTGTAGTCCCCCATGTTAAACCCTTAAGTCCAGGAGCATGCACCATTTAGATCATTTTTGGTTCATGGAATAATGCTATTTATTTCCTGTCCAGAATTGGGGTTTTGTAAAACTTGCACTAGCAAGTTTCCCCTTTTGTCCAACTAACCTCACCACTCTCTTTTTCATCTAAAGAGACCCCCATCTGGAGTTTTTGGCCACCCCAAGACCTGCCTAAGTGCATGTGGCATTTTATCAAACACCTGGAGAGCATGACCAGTTTTGACATGAGTTTTGGCATTGCACTGTGAACTTGCACCTCTGATCAAACCAGCATGTCCACTAGACTCCCCGTTTCTCCTAACCTAGGTCTGTTAATTGCCAGTCTCAACCAAGCTCTGTAGCATGCTCTGGCATTTCGTCGAGCACACCCAGTGCATGCACTGGACGCGCCCAGAGCGCGCATATGGCACGATGCCCCGCCCGAGCCGACACGCTGGCCCCCTGGCTTTGGCCCACACGGCAGCACCTCGCCACGCACTCCCCGCCTCGCAGCATCGCGCCAAACCACCCTGGCACGCTACAGCGCCGCCGCCAGGGCGTTCTTGGCGGCACTCCGGCGTCGGCAGTGCGCCTCTGCCACGGGCAGCGCCGCCCAAGCCTCGCCCGCTCGCCACCTGGCCCCGGAACAGCCCGAGCTCATCCACACGGGTGTCCGCTAGCGTTCGTCGCCGCCACGTCGCCCTAGCTACAGAGAAACGGTTCGCCGGAGAGCTTATCCCCACCGCCGCGGAACCGACCTTGGCGCGCTATAAATGGACACCCCGAGCCCCTCTGAGCACGCACGCGACCTCATGCTACCCACATGGCGCTCCCCTGCCTCGCATTCGACCCGGGGAGGTCTCCTTCCTCATCTCCGGCAACTCCTGCCGCCGCCACCGCCCCGGCCAATCCGGCACCTCCAGTACCTCCCCCTCTCCGTTCTCTTCGCCAGGAACTTCCTCATCCTCCCATGAATCTTTCCCACTACTTGATTTTGATCGGGAACCATCGCCGCCACAAAGTCACTTCGCCACCGAAGCTTTCCTCCGCCGCGGAGCTCGCCGCCGGCAGCTCCCTCCACCTCCGACAACCCCACGACCACCGGGAGAACCGCCCCGGCCGTGCGGATCCATCCCTACCCTCTGGAGCCCGCGAGGAGCAGCCAAACGCCGGCGACGATCGCCAGAGCCCCGCTCCGCTCGGACAGAGGAGGGAGACGACGCGCGGCGACTGGTCAAACATGACCAGTGGGCCAGGCGGGCCCACTGTCAGCGACACCCCGCACTGTCCACGTGAGATTAAGTGAAGGCGTATTATCCCTAGTACGCTTTCCCCGCTCCGAAAGCGTATTCCCCTCCGAAACGTTTTCTTTTTCTGTTTTATTTAAAAACAGATTTTGACCAAATTTTTGACTGGCTCTAACTTTTTAAATATAAGTCCAAATGAGTTGATTCTTTTTCCTACCCCTCTCAAATTTGATCTAGTTTATTTTAAGATTTATTTGAAAAAATTTCAAATTTTTTTTTGTTCTGTTTTCGAAATGTGTGTTAATTCAAATATATTTTCAAATAGGATTTTGGGAGAGAGAAGAAACTTTCAAAAAGCTTGGAGAGCACCCTGCCTTTCCACACATTGAAGGCAAGCATTCTGAATCCCGGCATAATATTTTTGGTGTGATCGTTGATGCATTTATAACACCACCGCATTTCGAAGGACTTGTTATTTCATGTGATATGATCATATGCATGGGTGCATGTTATTGATTCCAGGCTGTTGGAAATGAACACACTTGTGATGATAATCACCCTCATGTGTCTTGCATGCATACCGGCAGGAACCCGGGAAAACCTCTGTCTTGGGTAGGCATGAGTTTGTCACCGGTCTCCGTCGGGACGGTTATGTCTGGTATGGCATGGTAAGGTGATATGAGAGGTGAATCTATTGAGTGAAATATATTTGTTATACTAAATCATGCAGGGAATACTTGAACCTCCTGAGTCGACCGTAGATCGAGTCTTGTTCTAGTAACCCCCATACTTGTTTCGTACTACCACTCGTCTCTACAACAAGTAGAGTACGGTTCAGTAAGTTGTCAACCTCTTTCTAGCACACACCGTATAGAGAGGCCATGGTGGAAGATACCGGTTGTAGCTGGTAGGCAGGCCACCTGGTCCGGGGGCATGGGTGTTTCCGGTTGGGACCGAGAGGGGAGGCCACCCCTTAGAGCGCGCGATATAAATTTGATCCCATGCTACGCGAGGTTGTAGCCTCCCCACTTAGAGTTTGCTTAACGGGTGTCGTGGGTGATTCCAGACACGTGTGAGATAAGCTGGTGTGTGCAAGTTAGGTGTGTTTTCAACAAAAAGACCGTAGACGGAATTAGTCCCGGTGGACTAAAGAAATCCGTTACTCGTGGGTAAAGAGTACACCCTCTGCAGAGAATAAACCTATTCGAATAGCCGTGTCCTTGGTTAAGGATTACAGTCTGGGATGGGTCAAGTGTCGGTCTTAGTGTCGGTCTTCGGAGGTGAAGCTGTTAACCAGAAAATGGAATTACTACTCGAGACTTGTGATATCTATGATTATTATTATTGTTGACTAACCCGTGATATTATTGTTATTACCAAGTATCTCTGGGATGGTTCTACCTCCGGGATATTCACTATGATTGTTTATTTTAAAGCCCTTTATGTGGTGTCGCTCAGACGCCCGACTGTGGCATTTCTTTTAAAGCCCTTTATGTGGTGTCGCTCAGACGCCCGACTATGGCATTTCTTTTAAATCCTTTTATGTGGTGTCGCTTAGACGCCCGACTGTGGCATTTCTTTTAAAGCCCTTTATGTGGTGTCACTCAGACGCCCGACTGTGGCATTTCTTTTAAAGCCCTTTATGTGCTGTCGCTCAGACGCC
>NC_041390.1:369008938-369015957 GCF_002162155.2 Triticum dicoccoides
CCGACTGTGGCATTTCTTTTAAAGCCCTTTATGTGGTGTCGCTCAGACGCCCGACTGTGGCATTTCTTTTAAAGCCCTTTGTGTGGTGTCGCTAAGACGCCCGACTGTGGCATTGCTTGTTATTTATTTCATACAATTTTTATACTACTATGTCATTACAATTTTATAAATAACATGCTTGCACGCATCCGAGATTTAATATATTTTGTGACTGACGTCATGAGCATAAAATATTTTTAGCACATCATTGTTATATTGTACCTGTGTTCATAATGTTTGCGAGTACATTCAAAGTACTCACTGGCTTGTCCCTGGCTATTGTCTTGGCCAGATTTTCTTGCATGGAGAGGAGCGACGCGATGCCAGCCCCGAAACCCACGCAATGGAGATAGCAGCCTCGCAAAGATAGGAGTTAACCTGGTCAGCTGTTCCTGTGGGAATTGGAGTCCCATAGACACTGATGATCCACAGACCGCTTCCGCCATCAACCACTAGAAACCCTTTATTGTACTCACAGGCCAGAATGGTCTTGTACTACATATTTTGTTTTCGGCTTGGAATTTCTGTATCAAGATGGAGCCTCATCAGCTAACAGTAATTCTAGGGCTGATGAGCACGACGGTCTTTTCTGGAAATTGACTACCCGGAAAACGCGGTCGTGACAGCCTCGCTCCCATATTCATCACATACCACAAGCACGGGGTACCAACGGTGTGTCCGGTGCCCTATGAAAACAGTCATGGCCGCCCTACCTGGCATGACCCCGTCCCGAGAGAGCGCAACAACAACTCTCCTGTCACTAGTAATGCGGGCTCCAAGCTAGTATCGACCTAGGTAATCAATAATGCCCTTTCCCATATAAGGATAGAGTGGTTGCGCACGTAAGGTTGGAATAATGGTCGCAACTTAAACCAATCTGTTTTGAAAACAACACACACACTTGCCTCGGTACACCACTTCTTCATCAAGTGGTTACCCAACTCATTATCTCCTTTGGGCATAAGTGGCACCCGACAGGGTTTTTGAAAAGTCTTTTGAAAACAATCTTGCTCCCATCACCATGCATATTCCTGTCCCTTTTGCGTAGCAACTACTTTAGCATCCTATCTACTCCAACCGGCATAACCCTCATAGGAAGGTAGGGTAATGCATAATGCAAGTATCAACAAGGAAGTAATAGAGGTAACCCATCAAGGTGGTTACCACCTCATCATGATTCCGTTGCAACAACAATATGGTGCTATATGACATGCATAAAAAGGGTTTCTTAGACATGGTCAAAGGGCTGCTTGCCTGGTTTATTAGAGTCTTCAAATCTTCTGGTCCATCTCCGAGTATCTCGTCTACTTCGTCAACTAACGTCGGAAACAATCATAGTAAGAGACACAATATTGCAGAAAATAAAAGTGCTCTAAAAATATTAATTTGACTTCTTTAGGACATCTCTGGTTATATGAAAAATAACCAGAGTGATTTCATTGGGATAGGGTCAGTGGATATTTCTAAACATTTCAATATGATGGAATCAAGGGATTTGTGGATTTGCAAGAAGTGTACAGAATTATTATTTTGAAAAATGAGCAAAGGCACCCATTGAGCAAAGAATTATTTTAGAAGCATCTAGGAGTTGGTTTCACTGGATTTGGAGTTCAAATGATTTTCCTATGAATTTGCAAAGTTGATAAATATGAAGAAATGGCTCATTATATTTTGTGGCAAAGTATTAATAAAAATGTCCATGACCTAAGTTATGAACTTAGAAGCATCTAGAAATTTGAATCATGGCATTTAGATCAAAAATGGGCTACCTGTAATTTTCTAAAGTTTATCACAAAATTAAGAAAATTGGGATTTACTAAATAAGTGTGAAGGAAACTTCTCTAAAAAAATGTGCAAGCTCCTCTATGAGGTAGGGGATGATTAATAGAGTCACTAGAAATTTGAATCATGAAATTTGGATATCATGTGAATTATTTGTGGATTTTACAAGTTTACGAAAAAAGAAAAAGAAAAGGGAAATAGTTTTACCCTTATCCTGTGCACAGGGCGGGAGATAGCAGTGGGCCGGCCCAGCGGCTCAGCTGCACAGGTGGCAGGGGCGACATTGAAGGCGCCCAATACGGAATACGCCTTCGCTGCACCGGAAGCGAGTTCACTACCGGTCCGTTTCCACTTAAATGGACAGGACCCGCCCACCGGGTTGCAAACGAGCGGGGCCCGGTGCTTAGGCTGTCTCCTACCTCCCGCTCGATCAGAGCAGAGGCAGGGGAGGCGAGGCCGAGCGGGCGCCGGCGTTCTCCCCAGCGGTACCGGCCATCTCTGGCGATGCCCAGTAGACCGACGGATTCAGGGGAGCATGGCGCACCCGCCGAGGTGCACTACGACTACTGGGGCGGCCGGTTGCGAGCGGTGCATCGCCCGCACAAGACGAAGGCGACGGTGAGGTTGGGGCATGGGGTTGCTGCCATGGAGAAGAAGAAATATAGCCCGAGAGAGGGTCATGGGGTGCTGAGTGGTGCTGTGGTGCGGGTAGAAGGGAGAGAGGAGCACGAGAGAGCTCGAATTTGAGTGGTGGCCGGCGGCAAGGTTATCGGCCGTGGAGTCGAATGGGAGCACGGGAGGAGTAATGGGTTGGCCTGGGGGCAGGAGAGAGAGAGCGAAGGAGGCGCAGAGAGGGACCCGGGGTGGCTTCAATAGGAGGGGCTAGGTGCACCGTGGACAGGGCGCTCGGCCTCCGCTACAACGGCGCTGGCGACCATTTGAGGGGGTGAGCGTGTTCGCAGTGTACGTGGGAGTCATCTAGGTCGTGGGGGAGAGAGAGGAGATGAGGGGTAGGGCTTTGGCGCTCGCGCGTGCGAGGCCAAGCATTAGCCTAGCCGGGCGGCGTCGGGCACGAGCCGCAGGAGATAAGAGGGAGAGGGTAAGGAGGGGGCCAGCATGCTGATGTACTGTGGACGTCGAGGCAACCTCGGGGGACATCACACCTCTGCCCAAGGCCTGCGGGAGACCTCGGGAGGGCCGAGCAACAGTGCTGTAGTGCTCCAGAGCGTGACTTTGGCCGACATGGGCATGTCTTTTTGCAGAGTGGGCGCGGCCACTGGTGTCTGGGAGCTTTAGGGGGGAGTAAACAAAGTGGCAAAGGCATTGGATGCCATGGGGAGTCACTGGAGGAGAGAGGGGATTGAGAGAGACAGGAAAGGATGCTGTCCAGAGAGGGAAAAAGAGCTTTTCACCCCCTTCATCATGGCTTCTCGGGCAGGGAAATATGCAGGGGGTTAGAGGAGTATCACATGAGGCTGTGGTACAAATTTGGACTCAAGGAGATTAGGGGAAATGGACAAAACATGCATTTTAAATTTCTGCCAGAACGTGTTTGATGTAGTTTTGGGCAAGCAAATGGACTTCCCTTGTCATGAGGCTTGACTGGGTCAAATGGCATGAGAAAATAAGAGGTTTCACCATGATTGAGTTCATTTGGGAAAAGTTACCAATGCAACTTTTGTAAACCATAGAAATCAACAGAAATGGACTTTTCAAGATTTAGTCATGCAAAGCTATTCTCCTTGATGCACCACTTAGTGTAGTGTCATCATTTTAGGTTATGAACATGTCCGCAAAAGTTGAGATCAAAATGAGAAAGTTGCCAATGTAAACTTGTTCAAATTTGGTTCTGGACAGAGAGGGTTTTGGGGCACTTTGATCAAGATAACATTCTCTCCAACTCGTGCCATTTGGTCTAGATGCATTATTACACCATTTGAGCATGTGAACCAAGTTTGAGAGCATTTGGACATGTTTTACAGTGCAAAGTTATTCAAACTTGAAAAGGGACAGAAGTGGTTTTGAGAGGGTTTCATGGGGTTATACTGTTCTCCATGACATTAGACTTGGCAAGATCATCAAAAATTTCATATGTGACATGCTAAAATTTTCTTGGAATTGTTGGGTAATATTTCCTTTGTAAATATTTCAAAAGCTTGAAATATCCAGAAAGGGTTTTTGAGGGGTTTGACCAATAATTTGAACATGACCATGTGTTGAAACTCTTATATATGGAAAATATATGTCCACTGAGTTTTCCTGATTTTTCTGAAATATTTTTGAAGCTTTAAAATATTTTTAACCTATTAAAGACCATTTCTGGCCTTAGGAAAAAGCCTTTAAATAAAATAATAAAATAACTTTTAAAATTATATTTTTGTGTTTTATGGGAGTCCTATGCCTAATAGGTTTCAAATATACCTTTTGTAAGACTTTTCACACCCTTAATTAAGTACTTGTAGTTCAAGTCTCAATTCAGGGGTTTTTGGAAAACCTAATTTGAAAAATACTTTTTGGCCAAAATATTTTTGCTAGAAATTATTTTTATGTCCTACACACATGGCATGATCATTGGGCAAGGTTTTGGATCAAGGAGAAGGAGTATAAGAGTTGGAGGATTTATTTGATTTTTTTAGAGCACTTGCAAACAATAGACAAAAATCAAATCAAGCAAAGACCAAACGCTCAAAAGTTTTTGTCAAACCACAATTTATCATGATTTATTAGCTTAGGTGTTGTGGCATGAAAATCAGGGTGTGACAGACCTACCCCCCTTACAAGAATCTCGTCCTCGAGATTCCCAAACTAGGCGCGGGAAGGAATACAAAACTTAAATATGGGGTAGTCTTCACATCCTCATAATGCTTCTGCTTCCGTGTGGTGCTCCATTGATCCTTGAAGTACTTGATGGTGTGGCTTCGTGTATAGCGTTCTACTTGATCCAGGTTGCAATTGGGGTCTCTCGCGTAGGTCATATTGGGCTGGTCGTCGATGGCTCAATGATCGATGTCCTTGTAGAGACCGGGCTAGTTAGGAAGTTGGAAACGTTTCCGGAGTGGTGTCTTGTGGAAAATGTTGTGCACAGTGCGTGAGTCAGGTGGTAACTCTAGCCGGTAGCCGTCTATTCTTCGTCTTGCAGTGATCTTGGGGAGGGCCGATAAATCTTGGTGTCAGCTTCCTTTTGACATGGAAATGCTTGGTTCCTTCGAGAGGAGTGGTTTGCAGATACGCACGGTCTTCAACGAGTAAGTTCACTTCTTGACGATGGTGGTTTGTATAGTTCTTCCTCCTAGACATGGCGATCTTCAAATGTTCCTTGACCAGCTCAACAATTATTCTTCCGTCTTCGGGTAGACAAGTATGTCACGAAAATAAAGATGACAACCAACTTGTCCAAGTACTCCATGAAGACTCGTTCATGGGGTACATAAAGTAGGATGGGGCATTGATGGTGGTCACAGTTGAGCATTGGCCAAGGTTTCCTTGTCATAGAGCCAAAACCCATTGTCATGATCAGACCATGTTGTGGCTTGGTAGGGCTTCAGGGTTTCAAGGATTCTAGCGTGCGGGTGAACATTTATCATCTAGTCCTTAAGCACAGTTTCTGAGATGCCAATAGTCCTTCAAACAAATAACCTTATACCACCGACAGCATCATCTCGTATAGTCCAAATCCAATCATCACTCACGCTATTCATGTCCTCATGACTGCCAAGAGGAGGTTTAACAGAATTATACATGTCTACGGTCCCCAAAAATCATATGTATGGCTACCCCTAAGAATCCATGGGTAGGGCATTCAAGTTGCTAAGCTTGAGTTGAACATGACAATTCAAGTTCTAAGATAAAGCATGCCGTATATCACACACACCTTGATCTGGCTGACCATTTCTTTTGTGTTGCCTAATCACAAACAGTTCATCCGAGTGAACTGTATGTTGTATATTGCACACACCTTCATCTGGCTGCCCGTTTCTTTTGTTCCTCTTCATCGCAAACAGTTAATTGAACTGAATTGTGCCCTGCATCACACACGCAACTAAAATCTGAATCGTGTTTGATGCATCCTCCATCGCAAACATTTTGCACCTTTTTTGACGGGTTTTTTACATCACCGTTTGCAATTATTTCATTGCACACAGCTTCGTCGAACGGTCTCTGATCGTAGTGTCACGTTCGCAGCATCCTGCAGTAGTGCTAGGACACTCATTCACGTGGGCCAGTGAGGTCGCCGTCCTGCACTATGACATGCGATGAGAGAGGTTAACTTGACCAACAAGGATGGTCATTTTTTCGTTTTTGTTATATGTACAGTAGGACTATATATATAGTACGCGTTCAAGAGGGTGGCTGGGGGCTATACTATGCGTCGTATAGGACACTCACTCATGTCTGATCCTTCTATCCGTGGGCCCACGAGGTTGTCCTCCATCACTTTGACCCACAAGGAGGTTTCTTTTTGGGTTATGTTGCGGTAGGAGTATATAGTACGCGTCGAAGAGGGGAGGGGGCGGGGCAACACATATATACTACACACACGTCATGAATCGATCTCGCTGCGTGTGGGGACTTTTCGGTTTCTGAGACAGGTTCTGCAAAGAAGTTGTGCATATTAGGTATTAAAAACATCACCAACACATTGGGCCACGTGCAAATGATGGTTGTCACTCATTCTCCTGTGACTCTTCCCTCCATGGGCCCACGAGGTTGTCGTCCATCTAATATATGGCACAACAACAAAGGTAGTTTGACGAACAAGGAGGATTATTTTTGGGTTTTATTATGGTACATAGGAGTATATATTAAGAATCAAAGAGGGGAGGGGGCAACATATATATACCACGTGTCATGAACCTTCTTTCGTGTGGGGGACTTAAAGGTTTCCGAGGCAGGTGCCACATCAAAGTTATGCATATATATTGTGTATTCAAACATCACAACCGCACATGTTCATACATGTGTTTGCCCCACAAGCAAGCGATGGTGGTTGTCCTCTAGCACTCACTCACGGGGTTATCGACGAGATGCTTCATCCATCTCCATGTGCCCGGTTGGTCAATCATTTCGGCCGACATCGATAGAGGTTAATTTGGCTTATAATTAGGAGGGGATTAAATTTTGGTTTGTCTTATACGGTTCGGTATATGCAACTATACTTCGGGGGCATGTGTACACACGAATCCCTTCCACCGGGTTAA
>NC_041390.1:369016102-369056442 GCF_002162155.2 Triticum dicoccoides
CTCTGTGGGGACTATGCTTTTATCGACGCATGCATCATCAAAATGTTGTGCTTTTGGTATTCAAACATATATGCATGCATCACGCATCCATACATATTTTTGGGGCACATACATGAAGGGGTTGTCTTTGGACACTCTCCCTCTCTTGGTTATCATCGACGACATATATATTCGTGGGACCGCGTGGGCGTCCATCACTTCGACCAACAACGCAAGAGAGATTACTAGGGTGGATTCTTCTTATCTTGGTTCACGTTACCGTATAGTCATATGTCGATCATGGTGAGATTAGAGACCTAAGTTCGAGGGCTCGCATACACATGAATCCCTAAATATGTAAATATAGTATACTACTCGTCATGAGCCCTCGCTCCGTGTGGGGACTTTTCGGTTCCAAAAGCACGTGGCCACATCAAAGTTGTGCATTGGGTATATTCAAAGTTGTGCGTAGTGGTTGTCTTCAGGCACTCCCTCGCGTGGTTATCAGCGACAAGCTAGCCTATTTTGTGGGGCCGCACGTGGAACGTCAAACATGAGAGGTTATACAATCAAGGTGGTGATTCTTCTTGGTCATTCTTACAATACGCCTTGGTGAGATGCCCCCTCCCACTCACTCAAAGTGTGTGTGCGTGGGGTGGGGGCACAATACTATTTCGTACTAGATGAACCTCCGTGGGGTCGGGGATGCCCGGTTAATTTGTGATGCACATGTCCACATCAAATTTGTGATTTGGTTTTTTAATATCATAGCACATCGTTTTCACACACACACATCGGGCCACCCGTAGGTGTGGTTGGTCTATGGTCTCACCCATCTAAAGCTAGAAGAAATGATCTATGGGCCCGCACATGATCCACAGGTGATTGGAAGTAAAGGGGGAGGGGGTTGATGTACTCCTTTCGATTTTGTGTTACGATATGGTGAGATGTCATACCTAGAGATTTGGGGGCATGCGTTCATAGCTAGGATTCCCCTCCCGACAGCATGAAGTGTGTGTGTGTGTGTGTGTGTGTGTGTGTTTGGGGTGGGGAGGTGGGGCTAGCAATAATAACGTGCGCTTTGTGCAAAAGGTGCCACATCCAAGTTCTGCATTTTGTATTTGAACATCAAGCCACACTTTTCATACATATATTTGCTCCACATGCAAGTGTGTTCATGTTCTGACCCTTTCCCGCATTTTTTTGGCCAAATTTATAAACAACAGATGAGTCATACACAACAACCGTCTGCGATCAGGTACGAAACAGACACAGTTCCCCAGGACTACCCGTGTGCTGCGCCCCTGCCCCTGTCACCCACATGATCACAGTAGATTAGGCTCCATGAGGCCACCCCCCCTCGAAAATATCTACTCCCTCGTAATCTCAAAAATATCTACCCATGTAGATGGTTTTTCTGTTTGATAGCACACGATTAGTATGTCTAGACCGTGTGCGATATCTATTACTCCCCATCTGCTTCAATCAGTGGATCCAAATTTTCAGTAGCATTTTACTCCCGCCTCCATCCCTTACTGCGGGTCTGCCCATGTAGTTTAAACACTGATAAACATACCCTCGTCGCCCTGAGTTTCTTAGCTGACGCATGCGAAACGCCCCTTTCCTAGAGATCCCCATCCCCACCCCTCCCCCACTCCATAGCATCACAGCCTAAGCCCGGCTACGCTTCCCGGGGAGCTCAAGGAACGAATGGCCCAAAAGAGCTTTACCACGGCATTTTTGAAGGACACGTTCTGCGACGCTGGCTTGGGATTCACACCTGGCAAGTCATACCTCATCGATGGCGACCAAGAGGAGGAGCCAATCTGTGACACGTGAGGAAACTCATGATTTGTTTTATCGAACCCCTTTTGTAGTGAGAACCTGTCCAGCATTTATTGCTATATTTGATTGTTTGCATTATGCCTTGTTTATTTCTATGATTTATGGTTGTTCGATTGTTTGTAGTTAGCATATGTCCAGTTTCAACTGCCATCTTTGGTTTTTCATAATATGCCTTGATTACTTCAGCTATTAACAGTGTGATGTTCTATATGTGCTAGTATGAACTGTGCTGTTCAATTTCATCAATACCAAATTTAAGAATAACTCTATGAATGAATATATTTGGTTGTTGTTAAGTATGTTGTACTCCCTCTGAATCTTTTTATTTCGCATATAATATTTGTCTAAAGTCAAACCTCGTAAAGTTTCACCAACTTTATAGAACAAAATACCAACATTCACCATATGAAATAAATATCAGTATGTGTGTCATGACTTAAATTTTCATATTGTATAACTTTAGCATGGTAGATGTTGATATTTTTCATATAAATAAGATCAAACATTATGAATTTTGACTTTAGACAATTCTTATATGCAGAGTAAAAAGGACCAGAGGGAGTACTGAACACGCCTTTCCATTTGATTTAACAATGGCACTGTTTGGATGCTCTAAGTTAGCTAGAGTTTAGAGTTAGTTTCTAGCTCATGACAGTTAAAAGGGAGAGAGAGAGATTGGTGGAACAGTTGATTGCTTTGCTTGAGCCTTGTGGGCATATATATAGGAGTACATGGTCATCTTGGAGTACAAGTCAATGTAGAATAAACCCTACGCTATCCTACATTTCCTAAATAACAATGATACTAGACAATGACTAACCTTGAACTAACTCTAGCCAAAGAGGTGTTTGGATGACCATGTTAGATTGAAAATAAATGCACTAGGAGAACTAGCCCCAATCATCGCTTCTTTCGCGGGGTAGTAGTTTTGGGTGGGTTTTATGCAACTAGCTCAAACTAGCCCTCATGTTTGGATACTTTAGGGCTATTTAAGCCCAAAGTAGCTCAAACTAACTCTAATCCATGTATCCAAAAAGGGCCAATAACTAGTGTACTTAGACCCGCACAATACAAGTTTGAATGACTATGTTTGCTTGTTTTTAAATAATAGGCCTATTGCAGTTAATAACACACCTTTCCACTTCTTGTTTTTAAATATTAGGTTTTTAACAATGTGGTCTTGCACATCTAGGTCCTGTTGTCAGAAGTTTTGACCCACTGTTTGACCCTTTTTGCATATGTGGAAATGAGTTGTCCTTGAATATCAGTCAAGTCAAGAAACTCAGAAAGGTTGTTATGATAAAGAAATTAGCAACAGAAAACAACAAGATCTTTGTCTGCACAATGAAGAAGACATCAGTTCACTACAGGATGGTACTAATTGTCTTCATAATGAAGAAGACATCAGTTCACAACAAGATCTTTGTATTTTTAATTCCTTTTTGCCATTTCAAATCTAGAGAAGATATTTATGCATATCCTTGATTTCAGGCATTTCCAAAGCAGTTCACCGATGATTACCTCTCAAACCACCTGTATGACCAGGAGGCAAGGAAGGTTTTCATACAACACCCATTGTTCAATATTGAAGTGTTCCTGAAGAGGACGAAGGATGGACGGTCAATCATCCACATGCACTGGCCTAAAGTTGCAAAGACGTTCAACATCAATAAAGGCTCAATATTCGCCTTCTGCTTCAGCAGTTTTCCAGAGGAGACTCGTCTATCTATGTTCCGTCTATGATGCTAATTTTGAAAGGTTATAGATGTTGCATGTGAAACTTGGAGTTGGTGTAGTTGTGTACTAGGGTAGCTGAGTGCTGAAGCTATATGATGTTGTACTCTGATGTATTTCAATTATCAAATCCTGCTTACTTAATATGGAAATGAAATATATTGTGTGCTTAATATGAAATCTCAATTAGATTAATAAATGGATTATTAATAATAGGGAAAATAGCTTGCTAATGGCCATTTAGCCTGCTAATTGGGTTTTCTATTGCAAACAGTTATTGACAGAACACCATGAACTGTTTTCTATTGCACACAGTTTATAGGAATAAACCATGTTGGATCAATGAACAATCACACACAATATCCTGTTGAAAATTGTTTGCGTTAGGCCACCTTGCTCTAATGTTAACCACATAAAAAGCGTGTGTGATGGACAACCTTTGCCACATGGTTTCTTCTACACACCGTGTGTGATGCATTCAATAACGCAAACGATAAAATTGTTAATATCGTGTGTAATGGCAACACTATCACAAATGATTTAATTGGGAAAATTGTGTGTGATGTACCTGCGAACGGAAACATTTTCCTTTGAGTGACTATGTGGGATGTATACACGAACAAAAAGGTACTTCTTAGATTAACTCTGTGGGATGTAGATACTAACGAAAACATATTCCTTGGATTGACTGTGTGGAATGTACATATGAACGGAAACGTTTAGCCAGGACTGGCTGTGTGGAATGTAGTTACGACCGGAAATGATTTGGCCTGTATCACTGTATGTTTTAGCATAACTGTATGTATAACAGTATTTGATCGCTTGCCCGTCGCACACGAGCTCATTTTGCCGAGCATATGTACCGGGAGGGCATATCCCCGATGGTTTCTGGGTCATGTGGAAGGACCCCCCTATCGCAGTCACTCACTTGGTGACGGTTCAGAACACTGTCACGGAAAGGGGTTAAAAACCATTTGTATAGCACCTCGCTATACCAGTGAGCGGAGAGGGGATTACTGCTGGATCAAGGACCCTGAAGCCCCTTCGCTGTGCTCGCTGTGGACCAAGTGCATGGTTCGCGGCAAGTATTGGAGCTACTTGGGTGAAACTGACGACAGCCTCCACCCATTGAAAAGGGTTGCCCGCCTCCAGGCTGCCGCGGTCACCATTGAGCATGTGGGGGCCGATTTTCTCCGGCGTCGCATCACCCCACTTCAGCAACAGTATCGCTTCATGTGGGAGTACAAAAACGCCGTAGATTGGATGCGGATGTATCCTGGCGTTGCTAACAATTTGGCAGTCGTGAGTCATGCCTAGCTATGTGAGCAACTCTTCCACAAGTCCTGCACATTCCACTTTTCGGCGTAGATTGTTCCATGGCACATCAACTCTGCACATGACTAGATCTTCAAGTGGATGCCAGACTGCAATGCCCATATAGTCAAGGCAGACCGGGAGCTCCCCAGCTTGGAGGATGAGATGAACCGGGCCTCTATCTTAGAGGAGAGTGCCACAATGAAGCAGATGGACTTCACCAAGGGCACCACTGAGGAGGAGCTGAAGTACATCCGCAGCAGGCTTGAGGAAGCCCAAACGCTCAAGGCTGCTGCTGCAGCTGGTGCTGATGATGAGGGAACACCTCGGAAGAGGAGCGCGTTGATGAAGAAATCGCTGAGCTTGAGGTGTTAGGGGCCGCGGTTGCCAGCACAGGGGCTGCCAGGTCCGAGGTTGCCTGATGTCTACTACACAACTTGTTCGGGTAGACTTGTGTTGGGCCTCCAAGCACAGAGTTTTGTAGGACAGTACCAATTTTCCCTTAGGTGGATGACCTAAGGTTTATCAATCCGTGGGATGTGTAGGATGAAGATGGTCTCTCTCAAGCAATCCTGCAACCAAATAATAAAAAGTCTCTTGTGTCCCAAACACACCAAATACAATGGTAACTTGTATAAATGCACTAGTTCGGCGAAGAGATGTTGATACAAGTGCAGTATGGATAGTATATATTGGTTTTTGTAATAACAACAATAAAATAGTAAGGTAGCAATTGATAAAATGGAGCACAAACGGTATCACAATGCATGAAAATGAGACGTATGGTCCGTACTTTCGCTAGTGCAATCTCTCAACAATGCTAATATAATTGGATCATATAATCATCCCTCAACGTGCGATGAAGAATCACCCCAAAGTTCCTATCTAGCGGAGAACATGAGAAGAAATCGTTTGTAGGGTACGAAACCATATCGGAGCTATTCTTTTCGATCAATCTATCCAAGAGTTCATACTAAAATAACACCAAATAATTTTAGATTCATAATACTCAATCCAACACAAAGAACCTCAAAGAGTGCCCCAAGATTTCTACTGGAGAAACAAAGACAAGAACGTGCATCAACCCCTATGCATAGATTACCCCAATTTCACCTCTGGAATCCGTGAGTTGAGTGCCAAAACATATATCAAGTGAATCAAAATAATACCCCATTGTCACCAGGATATTCATATGTAAGACATATATCAAGTACTATCAAATCCATAAAAGTATTCAATCCGACAAAATGAAATCTCAATGGGAAAACTCAATTCATCACAACAAGATAGAGAGGGGAAAACACCATATGATCCAACTATATTTACAAAGCCCCCGATACATCGAGAACATGAGAGAGAGAGAGATTAAACATATAGCTACTGGTACAAACCCTCAGCCCCGAGGGTGGACTACTCCCTCCTCATCATGGTGGCCACCGGTATGATGAAGATGGCCATTGGAGATGATTCCCCCCTCCGGCAGGGTGCCGGAACAGGGTCTAGATTGGTTTTTGGTGGCTACAGATGCCTGCGGTGGCGGACCGTCTGATATAGCATTACCCCCAAGGGTTTTGGAATATTTGGCAATTTATAGGGCGAAGATGGGGTCCGGGAGGCCATCGAGGTGGGAACAACCCACCTGGGCGCGCCTGGGCCCCCATGTGCGCCCTGGTTTGTTGTGCCCCCCTCAGGGCACCCCTAGGTGCTTCTCTGGCCCACTGGATGTCTTCTGGTCCAAAAAATCCAAAAATAAATCGCTGTGTTTGGACTTAGTTTGATATTGATTTCCTGTGATGTAAAAAACAAGCAAAAAGAAGCAACTCGCACTGGGCACTATGTCAATAGCTTAGTCCCAAAAATTGATATAAAGTTGCTATAAAATGATTGTAAAACATCCAAGAATGATAATATAACAGCATGGAACAATCAAAAATTATAAATACGTTGGAGACGTATCAGCATCCCCAAGCTTAATTCCTACTCGTCCTCGAGTAGGTAAATGATAAAAACAGATTTTTTATGAGGAATGTTGCCTAACATGTTCATCACATATTCTTTATTTTGTAGCATGGACATTTGGACTTTTATATGATTCAAAGCAATAGTCTAGTTTTGGCATGAAGATTTCAATACTGAAGCATATCAACAAGTAACCATGTCTTTCAAAATATCAACACTAAAGCAAGTTATCCCTAGCCCATCATCCTCAATCATTAATCCATTCATGAAACACACTCGCGTATTAGCTACACACTCATGCGCGTCGGTGCTATACAAACGGTTTTTAACCCCTTTCCGTGATGGCATTTGGAACCGTCGCCAAGTGAGTGTGGGCGACAGGGGGTCCTTCCCACACGACCAAGAAACTCTCAGGGATAGGGGGCCTTGATGCATATAGTTGTCCCTATATAACTGTTTACGATATGTCAAATATCCCAAACGCTTCATCCTTTCTACTCGTTTGTTCTCGCATTGCCATCGTAGTTAGAGTTTTGCGGTTTTACCTAAAACCAGGCAGATTCCAGGCACGTACCAAACTGGCTCTACGTATATGATGCCTGGAACATCACAAAAAGTTCAATGATTATAAACCGTGTACGATAGGTAGACAATCACACAAATTTAGTTTTCCTGCATCATATGTGATAGTGTCTGACATCTCACACGCTTCGCAAATGAAAACTGTGAACCATGTCGGATTATGATGGATATCGCACAAGTTGTGCTTTATTAACGTGTGCGCCGTAATGACATGCACACCATAATTTTGCCCTAATTAAATTGCTGCTATTTAATATTGTACCTAATTTAAATTTGAAAGTAGCCTATAGCTTTATTCATATTCATCAGGTTCGTACAACCAATGCATTATTCAATTAACAGGTACATATGTTTAAGAATTACATCAGCACCAAATAAAGAATGATGAACTAGGGTTCTATACTTGTACTATTACAGATGGTAAAGAAAGTGGCAACAAACATTCTGGTTGCTGAACAAGGTGAAGCGGAATATCCCGATTGTGCTCTCGTAGATGTAGAAGGCACGCATGACTCTAGTCCAACCCCTTGAGATGGTCGGCCACCAATTATGTAGTTTGAGAGGTAATCTTGAGTAAACTGCTTGAGGATCCAATGCAAAGGAAAATAGATTCAGACATTGTCATCTAACACAACTCATTATGGGAAGTAAAAAGAAGGCTATAGGGTTCTTACTTACCATCCTGCAGTTCACTGTTGTCTTGCCTAATGAGTAAACAAATAGTTCGATTGACATCATTTGACCCATTTTAATAACAATCTTTATCAGTTTCCTCACCTGATGCTAATTCATGAATATCTCATTGCCCCATACGCAAAAAGGGTCGAAGTGTGGACCTTTGGCAATGATGTGTGTACCTAAAAGCACCAAGTTAATATTATAAGCTAAACAACAATTGCAAAATGATGTAGTACAACACTCCCTCCATCCCATTATATAAGATTTTATTACATGTATATCTACACATCATCAGAACTTTAAGGTAACACTCTTCCTTGTTGCTATGTAGCCTGGGATTGCATATCTAGTCATTCAGTACAATGCATGTTGCTATGTAGCCTCAGATATATTAAATATGGCCCTAGTTAACCTACTGATAAATGGGTTACAGATATATTCAGTGAAATGTCTGATTTGACGATTAATCCCTTATCAGCCCCTAGGCTATATGGTACCAGCTACAAAGATCCTAAATAGTGAGTACATATAAGCAATGCGATGACACTAACCTCGATGGAAAATAGCACTATTCTCAGTATTGTCCTGTATGAGTACATATAAAGGCATGTTAAGCACAATAGGGTAAACATCAACCAAATATATCCATGGTAGACAATATAATCTACAAATGATAGCTTCAGTGTGTAGGCTTAAGCATGCCAGTTAAGCAAAACAAGAAGTGGAAAAGGTGTGTTAACTGCATGAGGCATAACTTTTAAAAACAAGCAAATAGTCATTCAAACTAGTATTGTGCAGGTCTAAAGTACACTAGTTATAGTTAAAAATGAAAAAGCATGTAAACTGCAATATCCTTAATAGAAACCAAATATCGTAATTCATAGTGGTATTGTTGAAACTGTTATTGATGAAATTGAACTACATGGCAAATAGTTGCACATATAGAGCATCACATCGTGAAGAACTGAAATAAACAAGGCATCGGGCCATCTCTAGACGATCCTTTAAAAGTTAAAGGACTAAAACCCTTAGTGGATATATATACTCTAGCAATTTTTGGCCATTTCTAGTCGACCCCCTCAACTTAATGTGGTAAACTTCAATTTGATCAAGTTAAAAGTTGGTTCAACTGAAAGTAGCATGTATTCAAACATAAACATAGATAGTTTTGCATGACCAAACATATAACATAAATTTAAACTAAGCAAAAATACTTACGGTCAAAGTAGATGTCGAGCCAATCCTTCCTCGTCAGGTACGGTGAGCCACGAGCTGGGTCCGGGTTGGTGCAGTTGTCAAGGTCGTTGGGGAAGACACTCCTCCACTCGTTGACGTCGATATCCTCGTCCTCACCGCCCACCTTGATGCCCTCCATGCCGCCTTCCTCACCACCTTCGAACTCGTCATTGGAGGAGAGCGTGATAACCTCACCACCATCTGCACCGACCAAGATCGCCCGCTCTGCCTCCACGAGCTCCGGGTGCTGCGGCAGAGCACTTGCATGTAGGCCTCGTCGGTGGCCTTTACCTCGAGGCACTCCCACGCTTGGCGGTCCTCCCGCGCCATAGCAGAGCTCACCACCCCTAGTTCCGATGGAAGGAGGTGGACCGGACGTGTGACGAAGGGGAAATTGAGCCTAGCCGCCGTGCGGTGGTAGTGGACCTGCCAGCGGTCGTACTTCATGGCCGCAAGCTCAGCCGTGTGGAAGCTACCGAGCCACCCGCGGGTGTCGGTCTCCCAATCTGTAATCTCGGCAACCCACGTCACCCACCGCTACAGCCGGATCCTGAGGTAGTACCTCGTCGGCTGCCGGGTCCGAGGGAGGATGGGCAAGTCCTCGAACCGGTGTAGGGGCGCGGCGGCGGGCGGATCGGGGGACCGGTGATGGCGGATCGATAAATAGCCTATAGAGGACAATGGGGACACCTTGGTGGCCACCTCACCGGCGTCGGGCGAAGAGGCCGCGATAAACCTCTTTTTGGCCGTTGTGTCCTCGAGCTCCCCGACACACAGGCAGAGGTTGAGGATGGAGGCGGCGGCGATGGCGGTGACCTACCCATGGTTTCGGGGATGGTGTGTGTCTGTGTGAGCGGAGGTTTGGGGAGTGTGTGGTGTGTGTGGAGGGGGGCAAGGTGGTGCTTGAGGAAAGACCGCGACAACTGAAAATTTTACTAGGTGGGAGTAACAAGGAGGGTCTACTAAAAATTTGGATCAAGGGCGAGTAGATATTTTTGAGATTGCGAGGGATACAGAGGCGGTAGGAAAATGTTGGGGCTCGGGGCTACTAAAAAATTGAATTAAGGGACCGAGTCAGAGCGGGAGTAACCGACATCGCACACGGTCCGCACATACTAATCGTGTCCTATCAAACATTAAAACCTTCCATGCGGTATATATTCTTGAGATTATGATGTAGTAGATATTTTTGAGACTGGGAGGCAAGCCTCGTGGAGCCCAATCTACTGTGCTGAAGTGAGGGACTGCAGGGCTCGAGTGTGGCACACGGGTAGTCTAACCAAACCGTGTTTAGAATAACGCGGGAGAGGTTTAGAACAGGAACACACTTGCATGTGGACCAAATATATGTATGAAAACGGTGGTTTGATGTTCGAATACCCAATGCACAGCTTTGATGTGGCACCTGTCACAAAAAAGCACAATATTGCTCGTCAGCCAGCCCCCCGACGAACCCCACTTCGTGTTGGCGGTAAGGGAATCCTAGCTACGAATGCATGCCCCCAAATAGCTAGGTCTAAAATCTCACCCTACCGTAACACAAAACCTATAGGAGTCCATCATATATATATATATATATATATATATATATATATATATATATATATATATATATATATATATATATATATATATATATACAAACACACTATTTTGATCACGGGATCAGAATAATATTCTGATCACAACCTGAACTGCGTGAGTAATGCGCCTGAACTTCCTCTGTATGAACCCGACCTTCGGGCTATCTTCGCAACCATGGCTTGCTCGCGAATTATTCTTGTTAGTCATGTTCTATATGATGTTAGTGTAATCTAGGAATCTCGCTCATTGGCGGATTTTGCTCTCGGGTCGTGATGAAATTGCGTTTTTTTTGCAATCTTAGTGCCTGAGTTGTTCGACCTGAACTTCTCCGAGTGCTAGGTTGAACTTCCACCAACATTGCCCAAATGGAGGTTGCGATATACCGTTGGAAAGCTATGGACACCCGTATCATGACCCAAGATAAATTTTTGGTAAAATGTAAGCAGTTTCAGAGCAGTTTTGAAAACCGTGTTTTCTTCAGACAAAAAACATGAATCGTATTTTCGATCGCATTTCTAAACCGCTTATCGGAATGAGGAAAATAATATGGCGTTGGTAAGCTTCTGCAAAACTGCTCCTTCCACATGTTGTAAGTTTTCTCTAATTCCCTACGATTAAAGAGTAATTTGGAAAATCATAAAATTTCGCAAACCAAACAGCCGAGTTCGTATTTTCGATGTCATTTCTAAACGGCTAATCGAATTGAAGCAAATGATATGGAGTTGGAAAGCTTATGCAAATGTGCTACTTTTTCCTGTAGAAAGTTTTTCTAATTTTGAACGGTTTAAGAGTAATTTAGAAAACGGTACAAGTTCCACCGAGTTCGTATTTTCAATCTATTTTTTAACTGTATGTCCGAATGCAACAAATGATATGAAGTTGGAAAGCTTGAGGAAATGCGAAACATTTTGGTATATATTGTTTCTCCCAATTACTTACTATTTTAAGTCAATTGTGAAAATGGCTAAAAACGTATTTTCACCATAAATTCTACAAATTTTATCGGAATGGGGCAAATGATATACCGTTGAAAAGCTAAGGAAAATGCAAAACTTTTTCATGTTGATGGTTTTCTGTGAGTCCTAGACGTTTTCAAGTAATTTCGAAAATGGCGAGATCATTCGTTCTGCCTTTATCGCGAAACAGATTCTTCGAAAATGCACCATGTGAAGAACCTGAAGTTCTCGGCATGTCTAATTTAACTTGACTCTATTTTTCACGTGCTTTTTTTGCTCGTAGATCTCCATCCACTGGTCGTAGCTCTCCATCCACTCACCGGAATTGAGCAACTAATATACCGATGGAAACCTATTATAAACATGCAACTTTGCCATGTTGATCGTTTTTTCATACTCGTGGCGGTTTTAAAAGTTTTTCATCTCAAATTCATTGAGTGTTGTAGTTGAACTTCCTGCTGTTTTCACGTTGAACTTCTGTGACGTATTTTCATTTGTAATTTTCTCATCCATTCGTTAGTGTTACACAAAATATATTCCTTTTGTACAAATCTCTATCACAATAATTTTTTTGACTTTCTCCAACCGAGGACTTGAACTTATAACAATAACAAATTTGTACATTGCATTTTATTCATTTTTCTCATATTAAACACACACCATGTAGTACATGAACTTTTTCCATTTTTATAATTTGAATTTTTATTTCCTTTTTGAAATCAAATTGCTCCCTAATAATAAACTAATTTCTTTTTGTTTCGAGAGAATTATTTTAAAATGCAAAAGAACAATTACTTTTTTGTGTTTTCGAACATGGAAATACAAGGTGAACCTCTCTCGCAAGAATTTTTGAACTTCCCAGACATAGCACGTGAACTTCTTGCAACTAACCTTTGAAGATTTTAGTTTTCCATTCTTATATTGTTATCTGAAACGCATTATGTGTAGTAGTTGAACTTTCTATTGTTTTCACCTTGAACTTCTGTCATGAATTTTGTTCAACCTCAATAAAAAAATTGAACTTTCTTGGGCAGAGCACTTGAACTTCTAGCAACAAAACTTTTAGCCTTTGCTTTTTCATTCATTCTTTAATACAAAATGCACACCGTGTAGTACGTGAACTTTTGGCAGTTTTCAATCTGAACTTCTTAGATCATGCATTCTGCCTTCATCGCAAAAACAAAGACTCCGAAAATGCACTGCATGAAGAGGTTCAACTTCGGGAGCAGTTCTGTTTGAACTTCACTCTGTTTTTTCACGTGTTGTTTTTTGCCGTAATTCCCCAACCACTTACCGGAATACAACCATCGGTTCAACTACTACATGGAGTGTGTTTCATATACGAAAAAATGAATAAAAAAAGCAAGTCTAAAGACTTTTGCTAGAAGTTCACGTGGTCGGCTGGGGAAGTTTAAAATTTCTTGTAAAGGAGGTTCACCGCATATTTACTAGTGCAAAAACACACACCAAATGTTGAAGTGCCCTATATTTAAAATTTGACATTCTTGTTATTTTATTTTTGAACTTCTTGTTTCCATTCTTCAGTAACGAGGAAAATCTGACTTTTCTATAATCATCGAACTTCTCCATCTTTTTAATATGGACATCCTGGTTTTATTTCTTAAATCTTTTTTATGAAATTTTGAAGTGCTCTATTATTAAAAGTTGAAATTATTGTTATTTAATACTTGAACTTCTTGTTTCCATTCTTTAATAACGAGGAAAATCTGAGTTTTCTATAATCATCGAACTTCTCCAACTATTTAATATGGACTTCCTGGTTTTATTTCTTAAATCTTTGTCATGAAATTTTGAAGCGCTGTAATATTAAAAAGTTGAACTTCTTGTTATTTAATTTATGAACTTCTTGTTTCCATTCTTTAATAACGAGGAAAATCTGAGTTTTCTATAATCATCGAACTTCTCCATCTTTTTAATATGGACTTCCTGGTTTTATTTCTTAAATCTTTTTCATGAAATTTTGAAGTGTTGTATTATTAAAAGTTGAACTTCTTGTTATTTAATTTTTGAACTTCTTGTTTCCATTCTTTAATAACGAGGAAAATCTGAGTTTTCTATAATCATCGAACTTCTCCATCTTTTTAATATGGACATCCTTGTCTTATTTCTTTAATATTTTTTATGAAATTTTGAAGCGCTCTATTATTAAAAGTTGAACTTCTTGTTATTTAATTTTTGAACTTCTTGTTTCCATTCTTTAATAACGAGGAAAATTTGTGTTTTCTATAATCATCGAACTTCTCCATCTTTTTAATATGGACTTCCTGGTTTTATTTCTTAAATCTTTTTTATGAAATTTTAAAGCTCTCTATTATTAAAAGTTGAACTTCTTGTTATTTAATTTTTGAACTTCTTGTTTCCATTCTTTAATAACGAGGAAAATCTGAGTTTTCTATAATCATCGAACTTCTCCATATTTTTAATATGGACTTCCTGGTTTTATTGTTTTTTCTTGTTTTTCGCTCATAAAAAAATTTATTGAATTATATACAGAACACAAATTTATGAGAAAATTTAGTGGATGGGAAGAATGGAATCAGAGTGTGCACTTCAAAAAGAACTTGCACTCCACATGAACTTGTGTTCTTGTTCTATCCGAACTTCTGATTTTTTCCCTTTGAACTTGTGTTGGTTTTCCTGAACAAACCTTGTAGTATTTTCATTATACTGTTTTCCTTTTTTCTTGACGGGGTTATCTTTTACTTTCTCATAAACATGAAAAGCCACAATAGCAGATCGAGAAGCTAAGATTAAGTTTTGTTCAGTGAAACCAACTAATGAGGACAGGGTTCAAAGGGTGAGTATGATAGCAAAACCAATGTACACTCCAGCAGAATTTTACAACAACGTTCAGAGGGGAGAGTTATAGGAAAGACTTCAACACTCCCAGTGTTTCATTGAACACAATAAAATCACGAAAATGCAGGCCGATATATATTGGTCTCAGAGCTAGTATAAAGTAAATAACAAGACCACCGAATTGCTACAAATGTTATGTATAAAGAGTTTGAAATTTAGTATTTAGAAACAACCATCGTAGAAAGGATGGAATCTACTGCTTACTCGTGTTCATTCAGAATTTCAGCCACAAAGAGTCACTTTTTTTTCAGGGAACACAAACGGTCACCTTGGAACCAGCAGAACGCAACAACAACATTTGGTTTTGATGTATCGCTCTGCCTATGCTAACCATTCATAGCCTGATGCGTCACTACTACTATCCTAAAGAACTTTGTTGTAGTTGTTGCCTAAAAGAACCTGCGACTAGTGGTGGCCATCGAAAACTAAAATTACGACTAGGAAAGTTCTTTGCGTCATCTGAATTTCCGTCTAAAGCAATCATTTTGGACCCCCAATCAAAAGTGATAACATTATTCAGAAACATAAATCAGTACTCAAAAGCTGCAAGCATGGAATGGAACCTTATGCTAACTTGTGTTCACTCAGAATTCTACCGACACATAATCACCAATGTTCAGAGGCACAACACTATGATCCAACAGCGATTCGATGAAGAAACTAAATACATGTGCCCTGTATGCTTCAGGGGGACACCAAATGTACTTTGGTCCACTATGTAGATGTCCTTCCGTGTCATCCACGACCCGTAGTACCTCAAGTACCCGGGGTAAGCACCCGATGACTATCTTTCCCTAGACGACACTAACATAGAGTCCACTCGATTCGTAGAAACCCCCGTGCCCCACATTTCACATCTTAAAATTGTGGAGCCTTGCTCCCATATTCATCACATACCATAAGCACGGGGTACCAACAATGTGTCCGGTGCCCTATGAAAACAGTCATGGCCGCCCTACCTGGCATGACCCCGTCCCGAGAGAGCGCAACAACAATTCTCCTGTCACTAGTAATGCGGGCTCCAAGCTTGTATCGACCTAGGTAATCAATAATGCCCTTTCCCATATAAGGGTAGAGTGGTTGCGCACGTAAGGTTGGAATAACGGTCGCAACTTAAACCAATCTATTTTGAAAACAACACACACACTTGCCTCGGTACACCACTTCTTCATCAAGTGGTTACCCAACTCATTATCTCCTTTGGGCATAAGTGGCACCCGACAGGGTTTTCAAAAAGTCTTTTGAAAACAATCTTGCTCCCATCACCATGCATATTCCTGTCCCTTTTGCGTAGCAACTACTTTAGCATCCTATCTACTCCCACCGGCATAACCCTCATAGGAAGGTAGGGTCATGCATAATGCAAGTATCAACAAGGAAGTAACAGAGGTAGTTACCCCCTCATCATGATTCCGTTGCAACAACAATATGGTGCTATATGACATGCATAAAAAGGGTTTCTTAGACATGGTCAAATGGCTGCTTGCCTGGTTCATTAGAGTCTTCAAATCTTCTGTTCCATCTCCTAGTATCTCGTCTACTTCGTCAACTAACGTCGGAAACAATCATAGTAAGCAACACAATAAGGCAGAAAATAAAAGTGCTCTAAAAATATTAATTTGACTTCTTTAGGACATCTCTGGTTATATGAAAAATAACTAGAGTGATTTCATTGGGATTGGGTCAGTGGATATTTCTAAACATTTCAATATGATGGAATCAAGGGATTTGTGGATTTGCAAGAACTGTACAGAATTATTATTTTGAAAAATGAGCAAAGGCACCCATTAAGCAATGAATGATTTTACAAGCATCTAGGAGTTGGTTTCACTAGATTTGGAGTTCAAATGATTTTCCTATGAATTTGCAAAGTTGATAAATATGAAGAAATGGCTCATTATATTTTGTGGCATAGAAAGTATTAATAAAAATGTCCATGACCTAAGTTATGAACTTAGAAGCATCTAGAAATTTGAATCATGGCATTTAGATCAAAAATGGGCTATCTGTAATTTTCTAAAGTTTATCACAAAATTAAGAAAATTGGGATTTACTAAATAAGTGTGAAGGAAACTTCTCTGCAAAAATGTGCAAGCTCCTCTATGAGGTAGGGGATGATTTATAGAGTCACTAGAAATTTGAATCATGAAATTTGGATATCATGTGAATTATTTGTCGATTTTACAAGTTTACGAAAAAAGAAAAAAAAGGGAAATAGTTTTACCCTTATCCTATGCACAGGGCGGGAGATAGCAGTGGGACGGCCCAGCGGCTCAGCTGCACGGGTGGCAGGGGCAACGTTGAAGGCGCCCAATACGGAATACGCCTTCGCTTCACCGGAAGCGAGTTCACTACCGGTCCGTTTCCACTTAAATGGACAGGACCCGCCCACCGGGTCGCAAACGAGCGGGGCCCGGTGCTCAGGCTTTCTCCTACCTCCCGCTCGATCAGAGCAGAGGTAGGGGAGGCGAGGCTGAGTGGGCACCGACGTTCTCCCCAGCGGTACCGGCCATCTTCGGCGAAGCCCAGTAGACCGACGGATTCAGGGGAGTGTGGCACACCCGCCGAGGTGCACAACGACTACTGGGGCGGCCGGATGCGAGCGGTGCATCGCCCGCAGAAGAAGAAGGCGACGGTGAGGTTGAGGCACGGGGTTGCTGCCATGGAGAAGAAGAAATATAGCCTGAGAGAGGGTCATGGGGTGCTGAGTGGTGCTGTGGTGCGGGTAGAAGGGAGAGAGGAGCACGGGAGATCTCAAAATTTGAGAGGTGGCCGGCGGCAAGGTTCTCGGCCGTGGAGTTGAATGGGAGCATGGGAGGAGTAATGGGTTGGCCTAGGGGCGTACAGGAGAGAGAGAGAGAGAGAGTGAGAGAGCGAAGGAGGCGCAAAGAGGGACCCGGGGTGGCCTCAATAGGATGGGCGAGGTGCATCGTGGACAGGGCGCTCGGCCTCCGCTGCAACGGCGCTGGCGACCGTTTGAGGGGGTGAGCATGTTCGCAGTGTACGTGGGAGTCATCTAGGTCGTGGGGGAGAGAGAGGAGATCAGGGGCAGGGCTTTGGCGCTCGCGCGTGCGAGGCCAAGCATTGGCCTAGCTGGGCGGCGTCGGGCACGAGCCGCTGGAGATGAGAGGGAGAGGGTAAGGAGGGGGCCAGCATGCTGATGTACTGTGGACATCGAGGCAACTTTGGGGGACATCACACCTCTGCCCAAGGCCTGTGGGAGACCTCGGGAGGGCCGAGCAACAGTGCTCTAGTGCTTTAGTGCTCCAGAGCGTGACTTTGGCCGACATGGGCATGTCTTTTTGCGGAGTGGGCGTGGCCACTGGTGTCTGGGAACTTTAGGGGGGAGTAAACAAAGTGGCAAAGGCATTGGATGCCATGGGGAGTCACTTGAGGAGAGAGGGGATTGAGAGAGACAGGAAAGGATGCTCTGCAGAGAGGCAAAAAGAGCTTTTCACCCCCTTCATCATGGCTTCTCGGGAAGGGAAATATGCAGGGGGTTAGAGGAGTATCACATGAGGCTGTGGTACAAATTTGGACTCAAGGAGATTAGGGGAAATGGACAAAACATGCATTTTAAATTTCTGCCAGAAGGTGTTTGATGTAGGTTTGGGCAAGCAAATGGACTTCCCTTGTCATGAGGCTTGACTGGGTAAAATGGCATGAGAAAATAAGAGGTTTCACCAAGATTGAGTTAATTTGGGAAAAGTTACCAATGCAACTTTTGTAAACCATAGAAATCAACAGAAATGGACTTTTCAAGATTTAGTCATGCAAAGCTATTCTCCTTGATGCACCACTTAGTGTAGTGTCATCATTTGAGGTTATAAACATGTCCGCAAAAGTTGAGATCAAAATGAGAAAGTTGCCAATGTAAACTTGTTCAAATTTGGTTCGGGACAGAGAGGGTTTTGGGGCACTTTGATGAAGATAACATTTCTCCAACTCGTGCCATTTGGTCTAGATGCATTATTACACCATTTGAGCATGTGACCCAAGTTTGAGAGCATTTGGACATGTTTTACAGTGCAAAATTATTCAAACTTGAAAAGGGACAGAAGTTGTTTTGAGAGGGTTTCATGGGGTTATGTTGTTCTCCATGACATGAGACTTGGCAAGATCATCAAAAATTTCATATGTGACATGCTAAAATTTTCTTGTGATTGTTGGGGAATATTTCCTTTGTAAATATTTCAAAAGCTTGAAATATCCAGAAAGGGTTTTTGAGGGGTTTGACCAATAATTTGAACATGACCATGTGTTGAAACTCTTATATATAGAAAATATATGTCCACTGAGTTTTCCTGATTTTTCTGAAATATTTTTGAAGCTTTAAAATAATTTTAACCTATTAAAGACCATTTCTGGCCTTAGGAAAAAGCCTTTAAATAAAATAATAAAATAACTTTTAAAATTATATTTTTGTGTTTTATGGGAGTCCTATGCCTAATAGGTTTCAAATATACCTTTTGTAAGACTTTTCACACCCTTAATTAAGTACTTGTAGTTCAAGTCACAATTCAGGGGTTTTTGGAAAACCTAATTTGAAAAATACTTTTTGGCCAAAATATTTTTGCAAGAAATTATTTTTATGTCCTACACACATGGCATGATCATTGGGCAAGGTTTTGGATCAAGGAGAAGGAGTATAAGAGTTGGAGGATTTATTTGATTTTTTAGAGCACTTGCAAACAGTAGACAAAAATCAAATCAAGCAAAGACGAAATGCTCAAAAGTTTTTGTCAAACCACAATTTATCATGATTTATTAGCTTAGGTGTTGTGGCATGAAAATCAGGGTGTGACAGACCTACCCCCCTTACAAGAATCTCGTCCTCGAGAATGCCAAACTAGGCGCGGGAAGGAATACAAAACTTAAATATGGGGTAGTCTTCACGTCCTCATAATGCTTCTGCTTCCGTGTGGTGCTCCATTGATCCTTGAAGTACTTGATGGTGTGGCTTCATGTATAGCGTTCTGCTTGATCCAGGTTGCAATTGGGGTCTCTCGCATAGGTCATATTGGGCTGGAGGTTCATGGCTCAATGATCGATGTCCTTGTAGAGACCGGGCTAGTTTGGAAGTTGGAAACGTTTCCAGAGTGGTGTCTTGTGGAAATGTTGTGCACAGTGGGTGAGTCAGGTGGTAACTCTAGCCGGTAGCCGTCTATTTTTCATCTTGCAGTGATCTTGGGGAGGGCCGATAAATCTTGGTGTCAGCTTCCTTTTGACATGGAAATGCTTGGTTCCTTAGAGAGGAGTGGTTTGCAGATACGCACGGTCTTCGACGAGTAAGTTCACTTCTTGATGATGGTGGTTTGTATAGTTCTTCCTCCTGGACATGGCAATCTTCAAATGTTCCTTGACCAGCTCAACAATTATTCTTCCGTCTTCGGGTAGACAAGTATGTCACGAAAATAAAGATGACAACCAACTTGTCCAAGTACTCCATGAAGACTCGTTCATGGGGTACATAAAGTAGGATGGGGCATTGATGGTGGTCACAGTTGAGTATTGGCCAAGGTTTCCTTGTCCTAGAGCCAAAACCCATTGTCATGATCTGACCATGTTGTGGCTTGGTAGGGCTTCAGGGTTTCAAGGATTCTAGCGTGCGGGTGAACGTTTATCATCTAGTCCTTAAGCATAGTTTCTGAGATGCCAATAGTCCTTCAAACAAATAACCTTATACTACCGAAAGCATCACATATAGTCCAAATCCAATCATCACTCACGCTATCCATGTCCTCATGACTGCCAAGAGGAGGTTTAACAGAATTATACATGTCTACGGTCCCCAAAAATCATATGTATGGCTACCCCTAACAATCAATGGGTAGGGCATTCAAGTTGCTAAGCTTGAGTTGAACATGACAATTCAAGTGCTCATCCTATTATCCCAAGTTCTAAGATAAAGCATTTCTATCCTAAGAAAACATGTCGTAAGCCACTCCAAAACCTTGTTTCCTTCATATGAATCAACTCCAACAACCGGTTAACTTCCATTAATCACTACATAATCCATTAATTCTACAAATCCAATGTCTATGATGTTCCACATGATCTCCTAAAGTCCCTATAATCCCCAAATACTTGAAAGGGCTGTCTCTATTATAGTATGTCCACCAATTTCCATGGTCAAGTAAACTCCAAGGCCAAGCTTATATCAACTCCGACAATTAATCCAATCTCCTAGTTTATCGTCCACTGAGAAACATGGTATGATGATCGAGATCATCATTCTAAATCCAATTTACTTCAAACCACGTAGACTTACTCACCACCTATACTCAACTAGGATCACCTATTTAAATCCAAATCTCATGTCCAACGAGAATTCCTGCATGGTTCCCTCAAGTTCATCTACCAACATGCAAGCCTGATAATCCGCCAAATAGTCTCATATAATTCCTCAAAGTCCTTGATTTAAACTCTTCGAGTCATTTTTCCTCTATTCCTATATCCTCAAACTGGTCTTACCTATGGCATCGTCAGTTCTGGTGCTATATTAGGATGATAATGTGCTTGTTCACTATGTTCACTAGTTCCATAATGAACCCAGTGATGTGCAAGGTTTACAGAGGCTTAACTGGTCCTCTTGCGATTCTGTGGGTTAAGCACATGGTTAAGAACTTGAGCTGGGGTATCTCGTGAAGTCTCAAAGGGTCTACGGATGGGGTTTCCAGTCATGAGAGGTAATACTACGGGTTTGCACCTGGTCGAGGTGGGTGTAGAAAAGTTCTTCAGTGCTTGTTAGTCACCGAAGTAGAATCCTTGGTGCATCTTGACTTGTTGGTCCTCAGTTGATGAGAGAGATGAGAGGGAAAAGCAGCACAGAGGAGGGTAATGCCTTAAAGGGGGTTCTATAGTGCAAGTGTAAACAAACAGGTACAAAAAGGGCCAAACACAAGCATTAAGACACGATAGGTGATATAGTCGCGTACAAGCTGCCTAGGGAAAATGTGCGACTTATATCAAAATACAAACAAATAAAAACAAGCAACACAGAATGTGGTTCCATTCGAACCATCACACGGACTCGACTACGCATATGGGGGTACACGAGTCATCCTACCCTAGGGATTCTCGGACTTGGTCGTCGTGCTTGTGCCTTGTGCAGTCTTCTGAGTTTTCCTCAGGTGTTGCTATGTCTCTTATAGTTATTCGATGAAACAATCCGGGTTGAGCCTGAAGATTCTTCAACAACTTCTCGCCTGTTGAAGTGATGGGGTGAAGGTGGCTCCTCGTAGCAGGCGTTGACTCGGTCTTCTGTTGTCTTCTTAATCATGATGATCCCTTTTTGACTTCTAAGGCGTAGATGGTACCAAGTAGGTAATACTCTATGCAATGACATTAACAAGGCATAGTAGAGGTCCAACATGTCGGTTACGTTGATGACAACATCGACACCAAGAGCGGGGGATGAGGAGAACCATTTTCCTGCTCACTATAGTGAGGCGGACCAAATGGCGAGGTTCTCATCCGATGGTGGTTGCCGATACAACAACGGTAAGGACATGATTGCTCTATTAGCGATGTATATCATGATCCTGCATATGTTACACCCTGATCATCATTGGATCAGGTTGCATCATCCTAGGGAAAATTCAAAGGTGTCACCATCTTCCGGGTCTTGGTTTCCTCAATCATTGAGAAGGCATTTTCCATCTTGTCATGGTGTCGCCAAGCTTGTGTTCAGAAGGTGTGGGTGAATGTCTGGCAAGACGTCTTGTTCTCGATTACCCACGATGATTATAGGGAATCCAATGGTCAGGGGCTTAAGGGTACTAGTGACCATTTTCTAAAGTTTGAAGGGGAAGAGATCAATAAGGAAAATATATCTTAGTTTTTGGAAAACTCAGAAGGGAAGAGGAGTGTAGATAGTTTTTGAAAATTAGTAATAGTTTTGAAAATAGTTTTAACCTAACTAACGACCATGCTATCTAAGGCTTCCTACAGTCAGGATGGCTTTGATACCAGCTCTGTGGGGACCCCGACTCGTAACTCGTGATCACCGAATGCACGTGTACAGTGATCCCAGAGATCAATGCTCACTGAACACACAGAAGCTGAATAACAAGAGTCTTGCATCTATACATACCGTCTTACATAAATTATGTCCATTATGGTCGAGTCTTGAGTATAACTTCGCAGCGGAAATCTTCATCGATAACTTGGACCCATGTCATCTTCCTTAACCCTACAGGCATTCTGACTGGGAAGCGTCCTAGCTCGCATGTTCGTCACAAAGTATTCTTCATCATATCCTGTTCTTTCATGCCTGGCCAATAAAATAACCAGTGGCAAGCCAATGAGTACTTTGAATGTACTCGCAAGCAACCCATGTTTTGGCTCAAGCTACAACAATGCATGACATAGGTAAATTTTTGTAGAAAGCTAATTTTGTTGTGTTATGACATGTTCAACAACTGGTAAAACATGCATCATATGAATTCAAGTAACCTTAGGAACTGGTTACAGATATCAACATAAAGGGAGTGGGCTCCAACCCAACTCATCCATGTCAAGTCCTTTGACTTGACCCAAGTAGTTCTTCCCACACACACTGGTTTGTAAACAAGTGGACATATCCCAAGAGAGGTTACCCAACTATCCTTAACCGTGGACACGACTATTCGAATATTTTACACTCTGCAGAGGTTGCACACTTTACCCACAAGATCCATGGAACTTCCGTGTCATCCATGACCCGCGGTACCACAAGTACCCGGGGTAAGCACCCGATCACTATGTTTCCCTAGACGACACTAACATAGAGTCCACTCGATTGGTAGTAACCCCCGTGCCCAACATTTCACATCTTAAAATTGTGGAGCCTCGCAACCATATTCATCACATACCACAAGCACAGGGTACCAGCGGTGTGTGTGGTGCCCTGTGAAAACAGTCATGGCCGCCCTACCTGGCACGACCCCGTCCCGAGAGAGCGCAAAAACAACTCTCCCGTCACTAGTAATGCGGGCTCCAAGCTAGTATCGACCTAGGTAATCAATAATGCCCTTTCCCATATAAGGGTAGAGTGGTTGCGCACATAAGGTTGGAATAACGGTCGCAACTTAAACCAATCCGTTTTGAAAACAACACACACACTTGCCTCGGTACACCACTTCTTCATCAAGTGGTTACCCAACTCATTATCTCCTTCGGGCATAAGTGGCACCCGACAGGGTTTCCTAAAAGTCATTTGAAAACAATCTTGCTCCCATCACCATGCTTATGCCTGTCCCTTTTGCGTAGCAACTACTTTAGCATCCTATCTACTCCCACCAGCATAACCCTCTTAGGAAGGTAGGGTCATGCATAATGCAAGTATCAACAAGGAAGTAACAGAGGTAACCCATCAAGGTGGTTACCACCTCATCATGATTCCGTTGCAACAACAATATGGTGCTATATGACATGCATAAAAAGGGTTTCTTAGACATGGTCAAAGGGCTGCTTTCCTAGTTCATTAGAGTTTTCAAATCTTCTGGTCCATCTCTGAGTATCTCGTCTACTTCGTCAACTAACGTCGAAAACAATCATAGTAAGCAACACAACAAGGCAGAAAATAAAAGTGCTCTAAAAATATCAATTTGACTTCTCTAGGACATCTCTGGTTATATGAAAAATAACAAGAGTGGTTTCATTGGGATTGGGTCAGTGGATATTTCTAAACATTTCAATATGATGGAATCAAGGGATTTGTGGATTTGCAAGAAGTGTACAGAATTATTATTTTGAAAAATGAGCAAAGGCACCCATTAAGCAAAGAATGATTTTACAAGCATCTAGGAGTTGGTTTCACTGGATTTGGAGTTCAAATGATTTTCCTATGAATTTGCAAAGTTGATAAATACGAAGAAATGGCTCATTATATTTTGTGGCACAGAAAGTATTAATAAAAATGTCGATGACCTAAGTTATGAACTTAGAAGCATCTAGAAATTTGAATCATGGCATTTAGATGAAAAATGGCAATCTGTGATTTTCTAAAGTTTATCACATAATTAAGAAAATTGGGATTTACTAAATAAGTGTGAAGGAAACTTCCCTAGAAAAATGTGCAAGCTCCTCTATGTGGTAGGGAATAATTTATAGTCACTAGAAATTTGAATCATCAAACTTGGATATCATGTGAATTATTTGTGGATTTTACAAGTTATAGAAAAAAGAAAAAGAAAAGGGAAAGAGTTTTACCCTTATCCTGCTCACAGGGCGGCAGATAGCAGTGGGCCGGCCCAGCGGCTCAGCTGCGCTCGTGGCAGGGGTGACGTTGAAGGTGCCCCACACGGAATACGCCTTCACTGCACCGGAAGCGAGTTCACTCCCGGTCCATTTCCACTTAAACGGGCGGGACCCGCCCACCGGGTCGCTGACGAGCGGGGCCCGGTGCTTAGGCCGTCTCCTACCTCCCGCTCGATTAGAGCAGAGGCAGGGGAGGCGAGGCCGAGCTGGCACCGGTGTTCTCCCCGGCGGTACCGGGCATCTCCGGTGATACCCAATAGATCGACGGATTTAGGGGAGCGTGGCGCACCTGCCGAGGTGCACAATGACTACTGTGGCGGCCGGATGCGAGCGGTGCATCGCCCGCAGCGGATGGAGGCGACGGTGAGATTGGGGCACGGTGTTGCTGCTGCGAAGAAGAAGAAATATAGACCGAGAGAGGGCCGTGGGGTGGTGAGTGGTGCTGTGGTGCGCGTAGAAGGGAGAGAGGAGCTCGGGAGAGCTGGAATTTGAGCGGTGGCCGGCTGCAAGGTTCTCGGCCGTGGAGTTGAATGGGAGCACGGGAGGAGTAATGGGTTGGCCTGGGGGCGTACAGGAGAGAGAGATAGAGAGAGAGAGAGAGAGAGAGAGCGAAGGAGGCGCGGAGAGGGACCCGGGGGTGGCTTCAATAGGGGGGCGAGGTGCACCGTGGATAGGGCGCTCGGCCTCCGCTGCAACGGTGCTGGCAACCTTTTGAGGGGGGGTGAGCGTGTCCGCGGTGTACGTGGGAGTCGTCTAGGTCGTGGGGGAGAGAGAGGAGATGAGGGGCAAGGCTTTCGCACTTGCGCGTGCGATGCCAAGCACTGGCCTAGCCGGGCGGCGTCCGGCACGAGCCGCGGGAGATGAGAGGGAGAGGGTAAGGAGGGGGCCAGCATGCTGACGTACTTTGGACGTCGAGGCAACCTCGAGGGACATCATACCTCTGCCCAAGGCCCGCAGGAGACCCCGGGAGGGCCGAGCAACAGTGCTTTGGTGCTCTAGAGCGTGACTTTGGCCGACATGGGCATGTCTTTTTGCGGAGTGGGCTTGGCTACTAGTGTCTGGGAACTTTAGGGGGGAGTAAACAAAGTGGCAAAGGCATTGGATGCCATGGGGAGTCATTGGTGGAGAGAGGGGATTGAGAGAGAGTGGAAAGGATGCTGTAAAGAGAGGGAAAAAGAGCTTTTCACTCCCTTCATCATGGCTTCTCGGGCAGGGAAATATGCAGGGGGTTAGAGCAGTATCACATGAGGCTGTGGTACAAATTTGGACTCAAGGAGATTAGTGCAAATAGACAAAACATGCATTTCAAATTTCTGCCAGAAGGTGTTTGATGTAGGTTTGGGCAAGCAAATGGACTTCCCTTGTCATGAGGCTTGACAGGGTCAAATGGCATGAAAAAATAAGAGGTTTCACCAAGATTGAGTTCATTTGGGAAAGGTTGCCAATGCAAATTTTGTAAACCATAGAAATCAACAGAAATGGACTTTTCAAGATTTAGTCATGCAAAGCTATTATCCTTGATGCACCACTTAGTGTAGTGTCATCATTTGAGGTTATGAACATGTCCACAAAAGTGGACATCAAAATGAGAAAGTTGCCAATGTAAACTTGTTCAAATTTGGTTCTGGACAGAGAGGGTTTTGGGGCACTTTGATCAAGATAACATTCTCTTCAACTTGTGCCATTTGCTCTAGATGCATTATTACACCATTTGCGCATGTGAACCAAGTTTGAGAGCATTTGGACATGTTTTACAGTGCAAAGTTGTTCAAACTTGAAAAAGAACAAAAGTGGTTTTGAGAGGGTTTCATGGGGTTATACTGTTCTCCATGACATGAGACTTGGCAAGATCATCAAAAATTTCTTATGTGACATGCTAAAATTTTCTTGGAATTGTTGGGGAATATTTCCTTTGTAAATATTTCAAAAGCTTGAAATATCCAGAAAGGGTTTTTGATGGGTTTGACCAATAATTTGAATATGACCATGTCTTGAAACTCTTATATATGGAAAATATATCTCCATTGAGTTTCCCTGTTTTTCTCAAATAGTTTTGAAGCTTTAAAATAATTTTAACCTATTAAAGACCATTTCTGGCCTTAAGAAAAAGCCTTTAAATAAAATAATAAAATAACTTTTAAAATTATATTTTTGTGGTTTATGGGAGTCCTATGCCTAATAGGTTTCAGATATACCTTTTGTAAGATTTTTCACACCCCTAATTAAGTACTTGTAGTTCAAGTCTCAATTCATGGGTTTTTGGAAAACCTAATTTCGAAAATACTTTTTGGCCAAAATATTTTTGCAAGAAATTATTTTTATGTCCTACACACATGGCATGATCATTGGGCAAGGTTTTGGATCATGGATAAGGAGTATAAGAGTTGGAGGATTTATTTGATTTTTAGAGCACTTGCAAACAGTAGACAAAAATCAAATCAAGCAAAGAACAAACGCTCAAAAGTTTTTGTCAAACCACAATTTATCATGATTTATTAGCTTAGGTGTTGTGGCATGAAAATCAGGGTGTGACACATACCCCTCCCCCACCCCCCACACAGGCAGACAAACACATCCTGCACCACCACAGCCACTCTCAGGCATGTCAAACTTTTTCTAAAGTGAACATGTGATCAAAGGCGGAGTGTCGTATTAATTAAAAAACAGACATCATTCGACTGTTTTTATACATTGATATGGATTTAATGTGTAAGAATCAAATTTGAGCTACATGTGCAACAAAATGGGTTGCAAAATCATATGTGTCCCTGGGTGCATGTTTCCCTATGCAAGAGATTTCAAAATATTGAGAATATATATTTTCAAAATTAAGTAAATCCAAAACTTTGTTGAAATTCATGAAACTTATCGTGGTGTCATATATGGACACCAGTAGACTGTGATATTTTTGTCAACGAGACACGTTTTGATATAATCCTCTTACAAACAGGAAATTATTAAAAACTGGCAACCGATATCTCATACGGATTATTTACTCGGACCATGTGCGTTAGATCGTGCCATGCTTCAGTTAAGTAGTAAAGAGGCAGAAAATGAACCAAAATATATATGTGCTGCCACACGCCCCATGTGCCGTGCGAGTAGGCGTGAGTTGACGGGACGAATGCGAGAAGTCTGCCGCGCAGGAATACCGGGAGGCGTGTGTGCAGGTGTGCATATTGATGGGGAGGCGTGCGAGTAGCTGTGTGAAATTATCATACAAATGGTAGAAGTCCGTCGCGCAGGCTCACCGGGACGCGAGATAGCTTTTGGCTGCAGCCTGCCTCGCTCCCAATGGTCCGTATTAATTGCGCACGCGAGCCGCCGGCCATAATAGGCGGCCGCACCCCTGGTACACAATGGTCACCAACGTCTGGACTCTAGAGTGTATGAGGATGCCGCCGAAGTGCACCATTAGAGGGAGTGGCGACGCTGGGGCTGGTGAAGCACCCGTGCAACGCGTGAAGATGAGCACAGAGGTTGCTGGCACCACCGACGAGGTCTCGCACGCGCAGAAGCAGGACCTTGCCTTCGTCGGCGCTGTCATGCCCCCCAGCCGGAGCCAAAGCTCAATAGCAACTCCGGCAATGACTACGACTCCGACGGAAAACCGGTTAGTGATCTATATACCCATTTGTGTGGCAAACATATCATGTGTTTTCTCTGGTTAATCCCCCCGGCCCCTCTATAATTTTTCTGGAATACAAATCCTATGGTTATGTTCTCTCAGTCCATGAAATTAGAGTAATTAAGACCAGTTAGATGCACGTAGTGTATTGATTGTTCGAATATTATCCTATAGAGTTACTGATTAATTGTTTGTTCTGTACAAATGATTTTTTCTAGTAATCCGACTAGGGTTAGCTTGCGTGCTAATAATTCGTGGCCAGATCTTGAGAATTGATTTCGAATGTCCTACATGTTATGCCATTTTTTATTTCAGACTGGTATGAACACAGATGATGCTCCGGACAGCACCGCCACCGGATGTAGATCTTTGACGCGGCAGTGCAGCCAGAAGCGCTCCCCCTGGACCCGAGGAACCAGTAGAATCTCTGGTGGAGCGCATCAGCGATCTCCGGGACGGCACCCTTGGGGATATCATCTCCCTTCTCCCCACCAAGGATGGCTGCCGCACACAAGTCCTCGCATCTCGGTGGTGCACTCTGTGGTGCACCGTGCCTCTTAATCTCGACTATCGTCAGCTATTTGTCGATGATGATCCTGAACTCCCCGGAGCCATCATCTCCTCCCACGAGGGATCCGTTCAACGCATCTGCATTCCGGCATGCTACCTGCTGGACATACCCTGCACGGTGGCTGCCTGGCTGACATCCCGTCAATTCGGTAAACTCCAGCAACTTGTGTTCTACCATGACTATGTATGTAACATACCACAAACCGATATATCTGTGCCCTCACCACCGATTTCCAGCTCATGCTTTTCATCCTTCTTCCACACTGCCACCTTCGCTCGGTACCATCTAGCAGACAATCTGGTACAAATGCTTTGACTCCCACTACTAAAAAACTTGCGCTTGTGGTGGTTGATCTGTCGGAGGCCGCACTGCACAGCATCATCCACTCTTGCTGCCCTGCCCTGGAGTGCTTGCTGCTTGTTTTTGGAATGGAAATTTGTATCCGTTGTCTCAAAATAAAGTCGCACCACCTTGTAAGCATGGGAATTTGTTTTTTGGGCATGATCTCATCATCAAAGATGCACCTTCACTTCAAAGGTTGCTCCTTGATCCCGTTATAGTACCTTCGTAAATAACTATAGTCTCTGCACCTAAACTAGAGACCTTGGGTGCAATTCGTGATCCTTTTAGATGGTTCAAGATGGTTTTTAGCTCCACACCTTCTGAGGTATTGTATATTATTCACGTAAACTTTTTTAATATGTTTTTTCCATTTGTGCGCATAAGTTAAGTATCATCTTGGAGTTCACTTTTGGTACTAATATTATGTTCTATGCTCAATGAAGATCTTGTCCATCATATCACTGGTGGTGGATTCTGTCAAGACCTTACATATCAGTATGTGGTATTTTGATCTGAACATGATTATTGGCTTGCTGCAATGTTTTCCATGTCTGGAGAATTTTATATAAAGGTGATGATTTCACGCACATTGAAAGCCCATATATAATGTACTATCATTAATCGTTCAACTATCACTCTTTCAACATAATCTTTTTTAGACATTAACTGTTTTCAATCTTCATCTCTATTTAGGCACTAACACATGGACGAGAAGGTATAACCAATCGATGGTTCAAGAAGCACCATGATTTTCTCAGATCTCATGACATTCGTTTGAAGACAGTAAGGCTGGAAGGATATGCATCCAACAATGCAAACACTAGATTTGTCACATTCTTCATGTTGAATGCGAGGGCACTATTGTCCGTGAGGATTATGTTTTTTGACAACAAATTTCTTATGGCTGCAAGTGTTGAGCAGCATAAAAAGAAGTTTCAGGTGGACCTAAGGGCTTCTGATCATGATCGGCTTCCATTTACAACAGCTTGTCATCATGGACCAGTTGAATTTCTGGGACGGGATCTTGATTTTATGGATAAGATCGATCCATTTGATTGTGACTGTCGAAAACTTTGGTTGAGTTAGATGTCATTGTCCTGTTCAATCTGGATTCTGTCTAAACCCGATGAGGAATTAATCCTCGTGCTTTTGTACTGTTTGTTAGCTGGAGTTAGACATTGTGGCCCTTTTCAACTCGGCTTTGACCCATATTTTATTTCATACTGGGCCAATGCCTTGCCATTTCTTTAATTAAGACATAAAGATTATAAGCATTCACAATATAGGGAAAGAACATCACTCTCGCGGGATCCTTGAGATCTTTGTTCACTACAGAACAGCAGGTTCTTAGCACCAACCAGCATATACAAACTTATTTTCAGCTTGCACACCAAATGGGTTGTAATTCTTAATAAGAAAAGTTGCATGGTAGTGATAGATTTGGATTTATCATTTGGGACCCACGAGGAAAAATCCTATCCAGGGCGGTGCCGACTCGACAGTATACATTGAGAAAACTAGTTTTAAAATTACTGTAAATCCAAGACTCGCCTCAAAATCATGAAACTTGGCATGGTGTTAGGTCATAACACCAACATGCCATGGTAAAAAATTAGTCCAATTTTGGACAAGTTTTGGTACAAACTTCTTACAAACCGGAGCTTCTCTCAAAAAGGCTTATGGTTCTGGGAGGGTCCTTGTCACCTATGTGTGCCAAATGACATACGCTGTCTCTTCCTACCTTGATTTATTTTACGAAGGCAACATGCAACGATAGTAGTGTCATCCTAAAAATATGAAATTATTCACGGTTCATTTTGCCTTTTTTTACATTATTTGAGTTTCCTATGCATTTTGGAACGTACTTTGGTGTGTGCAAAGGTTATGTGTGTACTAGCCACATATGTAATTGGATGTTCAATCTGTTTATGGAATCAAGTCCTTATAAGTTATAACTACATATGTTGTTGTTGTTCTGTGTGCAATGACATCGCACACAGACCATACTAGGGAACCCGTCGGTGATGATTCCATCAATCGCTGACAATCGTATACCACCAAGCATTTGCCCACAGCACACACGGCTTATTAGCATCAATCATCTGTGTTATTATCAGTCTACACACACATTTCTGATTACAGACCTGTTTGTCGCGTATCACACACATCTAGTTATATTCAAGACTTTCTGTTCTCTTGGCTCAAAGCGAACAGTTCATCCGAGTGAACCACATGCCATATATCGCACACACACCTTGATCTTGCTGGCCATTTATTTTGTGTTGCCTAATCACAAACAGTTCATCCAAGTGAACCGTATGATGTATATCGCACACAGCTTCATCTGGCTGCCCATTTCTTTGTTCCTACTCATCGCAAACAGTTAATTGAATTGAACCGTATGCCCTGCATCGCACACGCAACCAAAATCTAAACCGTGTTTGATGCATCCGCCATCACAAACTTTTTGCACCATTTTTGATGGTTTTTTACACCACCGTTTGCGATTATTGCATCGCACATAGTTTCTTCGAAGGGTCTTTGATCGTAATGTTGCGTTAGCAGCATCTTGTAGTAGTGACACCCAATTCTCAAGTACGATCATAGTACATCTTAGTTTGTGCTTTATAAGGGAAGATGGAGACTCAAAATAAAACTAAAAATTGCATATAGTAAATAGAAAGGCCCTTCGTATAGGGAAGTAGGGATTTGTAGAGATGCCAGAACTCAAAGCTTAAATTGGGAGACAAATATTTTGTGAGGCATACTTTTCCCGTCAACGAAAACGACCTATTAATTCCAAACACTTTCCATGCTAGATATATCATAGGTTGTTCCCAGACAGAAAATATAGTTTATTCCTTTTTCCACCATTCTTTCATATTCCATGTCTAGTCGTATCCACGGGTACCGTCCATACTAACACCTTCCAAGGAATTTATTATTTGACAACATAAAGTAAATTTCCTTTTCATTTCGGGACTGGGCATCCCTATTACCACCATACTCTTGTGCAATGACAAGTGAATAAACACTCATCTTGAGAATAACACATCTAACATGGAAAATATTGGCCACCCTCTGCCGCTTCATGAGTGGTACGAGCACACAAAAAGGAAAATTTATTTGAAAAATTAGAGATGGCACATACAATTTTACGTAGAACGGCAAGGGAATGCCGCAGATAGGTACATATGGTGGACTCATGTGGAAAAACTGGTTTTAAGGATTTTGGATCGACAAGTAGTATATCTACTTAGTACAAGTGAAGGATAGCAAATAGATTGAGAAGCATCCAAACAAGAAACGAAAAATCACATAAGCAAGCATTAAGCATAACTAACACCGAATAATGCACCACAAGTAGGATTTAATTTCATTGCATAACTATTGACTTTCATGGTTGCATAGGAAATCTGAAACCTTAACACAAATATTCTTACTAAAGCATAATTACTCACCAACATGACTCACATATTATTATCATCATATCTCAAAACTATTACAAGGGATCAAGTTTATTTTGTACAATGATCTTCATGAAAGTTTTTATTATATCCCACTTGAATATCTATCACCTTGGGATTAGTTTCATATGCTTCTTTTTGATAAGCTCAAACAAATCTAGGTGAAGAACATGAGCATAAAATTGTTTATCTCTCAAATAAATCTAAGTGAAGCATGAGAGCATTTCTTCAAAAATATTAAAGCACACTGTGCTCAAAAAGATATAAGTGAAGCACTAGAGCAATTCTATAGCTCAAATAAATTAAGTGAAGCATAGAGCAATTCTAACAAATTATGGCACAATTTTGGCTCTATCAAATAGGTGTGTCCAGCAAGGATAGATTACACAAACTAAAAAGCAAAACAAGCAAAGACTCATATAATACAAGACGCTCCAAGCACAACTCATGATATGTGATGAATAAAAATATAGCTCCAAGTAAAATACCGATGGTCATTACACGAAAGAGGGGTTGCCATTTGGGGCATCCCCAAGCTTAGTTGCTTGTTTCTCTTTGGATAATAACTTTGGGTGCCATGGGGCATCCCCAAGCTTAGGCTCTTCTTACTCCTTATTCCTTCATCCATCGCGATCTCACCCAAAACTAGAAAACTTCAATCTCACAAAACTCAACAAAACCTTCATGAGATATGTTAGTATAAGAAAGCAAATCTCTACTCTAAGTATTGGTCACTACAGCAGGATGCTGCTAACGCGACACTATGATCAGTGACCCTTCGACGAAACTGTGTATGATGTCATAATCGCAAACAGTGGTGTAAAAAACTGTCAAAAAGGTGCAAAATGTTTGCGATGGAGGATGCATCAAACACGGTTCATATTTTAGTTGCGTGTGTGATGCAGGGCATACGGTTCAGCTCAATTAACTGTTTGCGATAAGGAGAAACAAAAGAAACATGCAGCCAGATGAATGTGTGTGCGATATACAACGTATGGTTCACTCGGATGAACTATTTTTGATTAGGCAACACAAAATAAACGGTCAGCCAGATCAAAGGTGTGTGCGATATACGGCAGGTGGTTCACTCGGATGAACTGTTTGCGTTGAGACATGATAACAGAAATGGTTCAAATGAACAAGATGTGTGTGGTACGAGGCAAACATGTCTGTAATCGAAAATGTGTGCAAAGACCGATAACAACACAGACGATTACTACTAACAAGTTGTGTGTGTTGTCAGCAAACGATTGCTGGTATACAATTGTGAGTGATTTATGAAAACATCACCGATGGGTTCCATTGTTTAGTCCGTGTGCGATGTGATTTTCTTTGTCTGCACAACATCTACACTCTGTCTATAGAGCATCAACATATATACTAAAAAAGACGGCATTGCATAACCAAATTAAGCATACAATTACACAAGTGACTACACACATAACATTTCCACACACGAAAGTAAGAAATTACATGCATACTACAGTAGGAGAAACGAGGATCTAATCATCTACTTATTGTTGCCACGACGCTTGCCATTGCTCTTCTTCCGGCTGGATCCCTGTACATGTTGTAGCTCGTGTACGCCTCCTTGGCCGCGTACACGATGTGAGCTTTGTCGAGTTTATCTATCTAGGCCGAGTGCCAGGAACTCTTGTCCTTGTTGCACGAATCCTTCATGTCTCTGTAGTAGGGGTTGATGATAGCCTTGGAGAGGTGAACCAGTGAGTCCTTCTCATGCTCCTTACTACCCCAGATTCTGGCAGGCGATGCCGGAATTCTTGAGCGCCTTTGCATCATTGGTGATGCCCACCAGAGCGAACATGTAGTGGGGAAAAACCTGGAGAAACGCTCGCAAGGCCTTGTGGCTAGGCAGAAATGGTAGACGAGGAAGTGGTGGCGCATGCACATCCAGGCAACGACGACCTTGGGACGAGACCCGGCACGAGCGCGGGTGTACTCAAGGTCGAACCCGACCACCTTGGACTTCTCCGCGGCAAGCAACGGCTCCATCATGTGGATGGAGTGCTCCACACAAACCGGGTCGTTGGTGTAACACCCCGGATGTAACTTTCCATATTTGTAACTCCATCTCTTGCCATTTTCGGCTATGTGATATGAGATTTCCTTCTTGGTTCGGTTTTGTCTTCATTTTGTTTTTTGTTCGTGTCATGCATTTCATCTCATGTCATCATGTGCATCTCATTTGCATTCGTGTTCGTCTCATGCATCCGAGCATTTTCCCCGTTGTCTGTTTCGCAATCCGACGCACCCTCGTGCCCCGTTGCACCCCCTCTTATCTCGTTTCGTGAGCGAGAGAAAAATGTTTTTGGAATGGGCTGAGATTTGTCAAGTGGCCTTGGTACATCAACGGTAGACCGCCGGTCAAATTCCGTTCCATTTGGAGGTCGTTTGATGCCCCAACGGTTAACCAGGTAACCGCAAAAGCCTCTTTGGTGTTGCAGCCCAACACCCCTCCAAACAGCCTACTAGCCCATCTAAACCCCCTCCATGCTCTCCTTCATTGGATCACGATCGTGTGGGCAAAATCCGCACCTCATTTGGGCTCTCCTAGCTCCCTCCACCTATATAAGTGCATCCTCCTCCTCCTCCAAATCTAGGAAAAACCCTAGCCTAGTCTCCCCCTCCGCCACCGGACACGTCCGCCATCGCCCACGCAGCCACTTCGCGCCTGCCATGTGTCCAGTGGATCCCACATCGCCGCGACTCCTCGCCGAAGCCCGCCGGGCCCTCCCCGGCACATGCCTCCTCCACCCGCACCCGCGATCCGCCCCACCGCCCGTCTGCCGCTCCTCCTTCTGCCGCCGTCGCGCCTCGTCGCCTCCTTACCATCGCCCACGCCGCGCCGCCCTGCCGCACCCGCGAGCCACGCCGCCGCACTCCGGCCGTCTCCTCCGCACCGCCCTCATCGTCGACAGGCGCTCCGGCGACCAGATCTAGCCGGCCCCCTCTCTGGCCATCTCCCCCGACACTCTCCGGCCACCGCGACCTCCATCTCCTGTGAACCTCGAGATCCACGCCGGAACCCTAGATATGTTTCGGAGGTGAAATTTCCCCTAAGTCCCGAATCTGTGTAATTCTTATGACATCTTCATCATGCTATATCTCGGTGACCATGAGTCTGATTCAAGCATCTGATATGTCGAAAAGTTCGTCTTGTCATGCTCTTCATGTTAGTGGCATTTGCATGCATGTTACTTTCCATATTAATGCCATTATCATCGTTGCAAGAGTGCTATAAAATGTTAGCTGTTGGTTCTTAATAGAACATGGAGTTTTGTCATTTTTGATGCATTTTGTTTGTGCATCCTATGAGCATGATGTCTACATGTTTTATGATCTCGATCATGCCAGCTTTACAGCGGTGCAAGTATTGTAGTTTTTTTATCCATGTGGTGACTAGCACAAGCATGCAAAGTAGGCTCCGTGATGTTGTTGTTTTCAGGCACTTAGGATTTTGCGAAGTCATTTTCCTAATGTTATTTTGATGCCTCGTTAAGTTGTTGCTACCACGAGATCCATGCACATTTTGATATACTTCAGTAAGGATGTTTTTTACATGTAGTTATGCTATATCCATTCATGCCCCTAGTTTCAACTATGGAGTAATCTAGCATGTCATTTTATTACTCTACTTTTGCTAAATATTGTTCCTAACAGTTTGTTAGCATGATAATCAATACTGCCATGTGTTTTTCTAGTGATCCATGCATCCTATGAACTTGATCTTGCCATGTTTAGCTTCATGAACATGTCTTCTTACTTTTTGTATGCTTGTGTTGTCATGTAATGATTCGTGGTGATTGGCATGAGCTTGCAAAGTTGCTATCATGAATCTGGTTCTGCCATGGTCTGAAATTCCTGTCTGGATCTGTTTATCAAACTTGCTATGTTTACATGGGTGCTTGTGTGCATCTGACTGGAATTTGCGAGATAGCATCCAGTTCACCCTTCTCATTGAGAGAAAACAGATGGATGGTATCATCACGAGTGGCAAAGACAATTACATCCTCAGACGAATGAGTCAATTGAATCTGTCTGGCTGCACAGTCAAGATGTGCCTTGTGCTTAGAAAGCCAAACCATTCCGAGAATAAGATCAATATCCGAGTTGCCAAGAACCATTGGGGAAGAAAGAAACTTGTAGTCGCCCAAGGTGATAGTAACATCTGGCACCTCCAGACTTGCACTCAAACGTTTGCCAGGAGAAACGATATCCATTTGTTTACCCAATGAGACGAAACGAACTCATGCTTGGTAAAAAATGGCTTTGACATGAAACAATGCGATGCACCAGTGTCAAAAAGAACTCTTGCAGGAATATCGTTAACAGGAAGGTTACCCATAATGACATCTGACGAATCCTCTGCGTGAGCTGCGTTCATCAAGTTGACCTTGGCGTGCTTGGGGTTATGCTTGACCACAGCTGTACTTGCCGATCTGACAAGAGGAGGAGGAGGAAGACGCCTCTGGTTGAGACACTTGTTGGCATAGTGACCCTTCTGTTGGCACTTGTTGCACGTGACCTCTGAAAGCGGACGGTGGTATGGAGCACTCGATCTTGGAGCTTGAGACGAAGTCTTGTTCTGAAAGCCAGGGTTGGGTGGGTGGGAAGATCCACTACCACCTTTGCTCTTCTGCTGATACGGCTGACGGAACGGAGGAGGAGGAAGCCAATACTTCAGCTGCTTGGCTACTTGAGTAGAGGAAGAAGGAGTAACATCTCTGACTCGCTTCTTGGAAGCATCACACCTCAATTGAGCAGCCTCTTGCTTCAACGCCATGTTGTAGAACTCATCGTACCTCAAGGGCTCAAAGAGAACAAGAGCTAGCTGGATTTCTTCTCTGAGACCACCCCTGAACTGGTATATCATGCTCTTCTCATCAGGGACGTCCTGCTTAGCAAAGCGGGCGAGCTTTTGAAACAACTTGTTGTAGTCATAGACAGACAAAGAGCCTTGCTTCAGGTTGCGGAATTCCTCACGCTTGCTTTCAACCACGCCTTCGAGGGATATGGTGAGCTCTGAAATCTTGACGGAATTCATCCCAGGTAATTACACGTCCACCTCTGGAATCCTTGTACTGCTGGAACCATTCTGCAGCTTGATCTTTGAGTTGGAAGGAAGCGAACTTGACGAAGTCCTCAGGCCTGACGTTACTGCACTCGAAATGCTTGCACAGATCCACAAGCCAATCGTCAGCATCGGTTGCCTCAACACAATTGCTGAAAGTCTTTGGCCCGTTAGCAAGGAACTAGTTGAGTGTAGCAAAGTGATTTTGATTGTTGCCTTGGTTCCCTTGGTTGCCTTGATTGCGCTCTTGGAGAATTTGCATGATCAACTGTGTGTTTGCATTGGTTGCGGCCATCACAGCTTGCCATGCCTCCGGAGGAGGTGGAGGTGGTGGCGGATCAGGATTCGGAGTCGTGCGTGTTGGAGGAGCCATCCTGAAGAGGTTGACATGCATTAGCACATTGATAGACAAATATTGAAGCGAAATCCAACGGAATGAAAATTGCAACATATAGTCTTCACATCCGAACAAAATGAACGAATGCATTCCTCTTGAAATGGTCACATATCCATAAATTGAGAAGCCACTTAGAATTAAGGTAGAGAAATAAATCAACAAGGTACGGATCAAGAACGAATACTCGGTAAGAAATCCCAATCTCAAACCAACTATCCGTGGAAAAAGAACTAGAGCTACTAGAATTCCCACCTATGAAACTCCCGAACCTTTCCGGTTATGCAATCAGGTGTTGGGGATACAGGGGAAGCATAATATCTCACCCAAATCCAGCAAATCCTACATCCAGCTGTATCCATCCTTCAACACATAACCAAGAAAAACTTCGGAAACCATCTACCTCAACCTTCGAAAAGCATCCGTTATACAAGTTATGGCGATACTCCCGAACTCCCGCCCCAGTACTGGGTGGCATCGAGGTTATCTCACCAATGAACTGCATAAAAGAGATTTTCGATGTCGGCGTACTAAACTCAGGTATTCCAGAACTGCAACGATAAAATTATGACGACACCACCTCAGAGCTCAACTCCCCGGGACACTTCCACAAAACCCCTGACAGGAGGCAGCAAGACAATGTTCTCGTCATAAAACCATCGGAACGATTCCAAGATACCCGCATGATCCTAAAAAAAATTTAGTGAAATTTGAGAAGAGAAGAGTCAAAACTCTATGTCAGGATGCCTTACCAGAGCGATGAGGAGACTGGGAAGTAAAAAGAATTCCTAAACTCTCCGGTATATAATTCCTAAATGACTCAAAACATTTTTTCTAGACACAACTCGGCTGCTAAAAATGATCAATCAGTGGGGGCTCCTAAGGTTGGGGAAGGCTCTGATACCAACTTGTAACACCCTTGATGCGACTATATCTCCCACGTGTCGAGGCATGACTTAGAGGCATAATCGCATTGAAGGCATATGTCGCAAGTTAGGCAATCTTCACAACATCCCATGTAATATAGATCATAAAAGGGGAGATAACATAGTTGGCTTATACTCGCCACGTCAATCAAGTACATAAACAACATTACATCATTCAAACACTCATGGCCCGACTATGGCGCCAAAATAAAAGATAACCCAACGTGCTACACGGTCCCGATCACCCCCAACTGGGCACCACTACTGATCATCAGGAAAGGAAACATAGTATCGTTGAGAGTCCTCGTCGAACTCCCACTTGAGCTCGAGCGCGTCACCTGGAGCGGAATCATCAGGCCCTGCATCTGGTGTAATAGTAATCTGCGAGCCACAGGGACTTAGCAATCTCGCACCCTCGCGATCAAGACTATTTAAGCTTATAGGTAAGGCAAGGTAAATATGTGGAGCTGCAGCAAGCGACTAGCAAATATGGTGGCTATCCTGTTCGCAAAAGAGAGCGAGAAGAGGAGGCAAAGCGCGAGCGAGAAACTAGAGAGCAACCTGCGCAAGCATTACTCCAACACTGTGTTCACATCCCGGACTCCGCCAAGAAGAGACCATCACGGTAACTCACACTGTTGATTCATTTTAATTAAGTTAAGGTTCAAGTTATCTACAACCAGACATTAACAAATTCCCATCTGCCCATAACCGCGGGCACGGCTTTCGTAAGTTCAAATCCCTGCAGGGGAGTCCCAACTTAGCCCATGACAAGCTGTCACGGTCAACGAAGGAATGGACCTCCTCCCGAGACGTTCCGATCAGACTCGGTACCTCGGTTCTTCAAGACACTTCGACAGGTTAAAACAAATCTAGCAACACCGCCCTCGAGTAAAACCAACCCTCGAGTTTCCCCGAGGTGGCCCCGCAG
>NC_041390.1:369056742-369059056 GCF_002162155.2 Triticum dicoccoides
AGGGAAAAAGAGGCTAGGTGGCAAATGGTAAAACCAAGAAAAACTATCAAGGGGTTCCCATTATAACCCAACCGCATAAGGAACGCAAAATCCGGGAACATAACACCGATATGACGGAAACTAGGGCGGCAAGAGTGGAACAAAACACTAGGCTATAGGCCGAGCCTTCCACCCTTTACCAAGTATATAGATGCATTAAGATAACATGGCAAAATAATGATATCCCAACAAGAAAATAATGTTCCAACAAGGAGCGGTCTCCAATCTTCACCTGCAACTAGCAACGCTATAAGAGGGGCTGAGCAAAGCGGTAACATAGCCAATCAACGGTTTGCTAGGACATGGTGGGTTAGAGGTTTTACATGGCAATTTGGGAGGCTTGCAAGCAAGTGGTAGGCATCATAGCATTGGCATAGCAAAAGAGCGAGCATCTTGCAAAGCAAAGATAGTAGTGATTTCGAGGGTATGATCATGTTGCCTGCAAAGTTGTTAGAGTTGACTGGATCCTCGAAAGCAAACTCAACGGGCTCCTCGTTAGCGAACTCGTCTCCCGGATCTACCCAAACAAGACAAACAAGCAAACGGAGCACAATCAACCACGTGCAAGGATCAACAATATGATGCAAAGATGGTATGCTATGCGGGATGCGATGCGGGATGCATATGCAAGATTTGACAAGGGATGCATGAACCTGGCCTCAACATGGAAAACCAAGTGTGCCACTAGAAATATGCGATGAAATCGCTTGAAAACGATATAAAGAACGCCGGAATCGGAGTTACGGTTTGGAAATGGCAAGCGATTCAAATATGACGTCGGTCTGCGATTTACAGCAAGTAGCCATCTAAATGCAACGAGATGAACATGCTAAAGCGCTCAACCACGACAACAAAATACATGGCAGGGATTAATTCATGATGCTTAACAAAAGTCTAGCACTGAGCTACGGACAATTCATCCATTAACAGGTTCAAACAAGCATGGCAAAAATGCATATGGCAAACAGATTTCAGACTTAGTGAAATTAACACTTGTCTGGAATTTCAGATCAGGTAGCACTCTTCGGAGCATCAAAACTACATGCTACAGGACATGAACATGGTAAAGTAAAGCATGGAATGGAGATACTCAAAGAGCTTAACAAAAGTCCCTTAGTGACCTTGAGCCAAAAGGGATCAGAAAATACGATTGCAAGCATGTGAACATGGCAAAAACATAATCAGTTCTCAGACTTAGTGAAAACTGGAGCATGCTGAAACAGATATCAAGTAGGCATGTTTACGAGCTCGATGCACTCACTACAGAGCAATTCATGGCAAACTAAGCATACACCCATTAAGAATACACAAAATACAAGCTAGACATGGCAAGAACAATAGCATAGCATGCACGAATCAACTACAACATCCACGGCAAAATCGCTAACAAGTAGACAATCTGCCCAGATTCACGAAGTAGCAAAAGTAGAGTTCGATTGGCTCAAGCTAGGGTGCTCCATAATTGCAAACAAAGGCATGTATGGATAGAGCACTAAAATATTAGCAAAACATCCTTACTGACCATCCTCAAAAGAGGCACGGATCACTAGGAAACAACATGAACATATGGCATCATGAGAAAAACAGATCAAGGAGTCCCTGAAATCAGCATTACCAAGTGCCTCACTTCGCAAGTTTGTGCTAGTCACCACACACGTAACAAAAATACATGGGTTGCACCTCTGGAAAGATGGCAAAACCCTTAACAAAACATATGTAGAGCTCATGGGCATATCATGCACACAATAATCATGGCAAAAATGACAAATATCTAAATGGAGTAGCAGATCTGACAATTATCTCAAATAGCACTCTTCTAACAGCATTTCGGGCATCAAGGTGAACTCAAATGAAAATGATGCAATGGAATGAAATGATGTACTCTCTGAGACGAACATTTTGATATGCTATATGCCAAAAACGGAGCTACGGATGCGGAGATATAGCATGCTGAACATGAGCAAATAATCCGCAGACTTAGGCAAAAAAAAGGTCAACCCTAGGGTTTGAATTCCATATCTGAGATCCGGGGCACGTTTCCCGAGGTCCGCTGGAATCACTGTTCACTGGAGGAGCTCGTGGCCGTCGCCGGACTTGGCGGATCCGGCTGGAGGAGGACGGGGGCGGCACCGGCGAGGCGATGGCGGGCGGTGGCCGGACCGGGTGTGGCGGTGCACGGGCGAGTCGCCGGCGACGAGGCAAAGCCCGGCGAGGTGGGCCGCAGCGGCGCCGGCCGGCGAGGCGGCTCGGCTGCGGGGAAGAAGGCAGTGGGGCT
>NC_041390.1:369059458-369124487 GCF_002162155.2 Triticum dicoccoides
CGCGGGGCGGCTCGGGCCGCGGGGGCCTGCCCCGGGCCACGCGGGCGATGCAGTGGGAGACGGCGGCGGCGAACGGCAGCGTGCCATGTGGCGGCGGGGAGGTAGATCGGACGTGTCTGGCGGCGGCGAGATCTGATTTTTTAGGGTTTAGGAGAGGGGATCCGCGAATTTGGAGGAGGGGGTCTTTATATAGGCATAGGGGGAGCTAGGAGAGTCCAAATGAGGCGCCGTTTTTGGCCACGCGATCGTGATCGAACGCTCTAGATGATGGAGAGGGTTTTGGTGGGTTTTGAGCCAAATTGGAGGGGTGTTGGGCTGCAACACACACGAGGCCTTTTCGGTCCCTCGGTTAACCATTGGAGCATCAAACGAAGTCCAAATGGTATGAAACTTGACAGGCGGTCTACCGGTAGTGAACCAAAGCCGCTTGGCGAGTCTCGGTCCAATTCGGAACTGTTTAATCCCCACACATGAAAGAAAGGTAGAAATGACCATTGGAGGAGAACGAAGCGCCGGAATGCAAAACGGACAACGGGGAAAATGCTCGAATGCATGAGATGAACACGTATGCAAATGCAATGCACATGATGACATGATATGAGATGCATGACAACGACAACAACACACGGAGACAAAAACCCGAACCCAAGAAAATAAAATAACTTAACATCGGAAACGGCAAGAGTTGGAATACAAATTAGGTAAGTTACATCCGGGGTGTTACATGCGCGTGACCCCACCTGTCAGTTTGACCTTGCCACCTCAGCATTGACCTGGCCCCACTGGTCATCCTCTGCTGCTCACGCTGTTACACTAACATGCGGGGCCCACAGTCAGGTTTGACCCTGGTCAGCCACAGTTGACCTGGTGACGTCATGTCGCTGTCATGCTGACGCAGAAATGATTTTCTGGATTAAAAATAATTCAGGAATTCCAGAAAATTGCCTAAACTTCTAAAAATCATAGAAAATCAACCGTAACTCCAAATGCAAAGATTTATATATGAAAAATGATCAGAAAAATCCAAAGAATCTGATTATGGCATTATAATGCATGTTTGAACAACTTATGCATGCTGATCAGGTCAAATCAAATAAGTGGCATTTAAATAATCACATATGGAGTTGAATTTGAATCTTTGGTTCAAACCAACTTCATTTAATCTGGTTTTAGTTGCATTAGCTCAAATCAGAGCATATTGACATGTCATGATCATGCATCATAATGTGCATTGCATTGATTGTATTCTTTCTGTGTTTGCCGATGATTGTCCCCCCCTTGGTAGGCGTATGTTTCGACGACGTGTTTGATGACACCGATGAAGAGCTATATCATCTTCAGAAGTGCCACGCAAGCAAAACCCCCTTGTTCATTCCGATACCATCCCACTTTCTCGCTCCTGCTCTCTTTTACTGTATTAGGACAACAACGATTCAACTGTTACATGATGTGGTAGTTGAACCCCTTTTCCTCTGCATGACCTTTCATTGCCACAGTAAATAGATGAGACCCACTAGCATGAGTAGGAGTTGTTTGAGCCCTGATGTGCCTACTCATTCATGCTTGTTGTCATGCCTGCTATTGCATAGAGTTGTGTCAGGTCTGATTCATCGGGAATGAATTAGAATGGTGATGAACATGTCCTAGTGTGTGTGAGCTAAGTGTGTGAACACGATTTGGTAAAGGTAGCGGTGAGAGGCCATGTAGGAGTACATGGTGGGTTGTCTCATTGAAACCATTCTTAGGAACTGAGTTCTGTGTCTGTGATCCATGAACAGCTACTACTACTCATTGGGATCTTAATTGACCCTCTCGGCTTCTTAATCACCCTAGTACTCTGTCCAGGAGTTGCAACTAGTTTCTGGTGTTTGTAGGTTATGTGTTGGCGGCCGTGCGTAGCGCTGACCCTAGGGGTGGGCTATGATGCGGTAGATACACCATGGCACGGTGTACCGGGCGCCCGTTTGGTGTCTCGGGAACCCTATTCACATCGTTCGGGGCCTTATGTGGAAACCTCGGCCGAACTCCCTGCGTATGGAACCTAGATAGGCGATAAACCTAGACTAGAGAATTGAGTGTTTAGGTAGGCCATGGCTGACACCCTCGTTGGGCTTCCGCTTGAAGGTTGCCGAGTACATGTCGTGTAAACGACGGTAAGTGGTGGGAGCGTGTGTGAAGAAGTACACCCCTGCAGGGTTATCATTATCTATTCGAATAGCCGGATTCCTCGGATATGGAAACTTGGACCCCTTGCATAGTTCATAGATAACTTGAAGTGGATACTCTAAAACTCGCAAGATAAGCGTGAGTGCTATGGATGTCCTTCTCGTAGGGAGACGGGAGCGGATCCATAGTGGTGTATTGATATGGTGGATATGTGGACTTGTGTGCGCCACCTCAAAGAGTTGCTTGCAGTCGTAGTTCAGGTTAGCCACTGAGTCAAAGCTGGCTTGCTGCAGTTAAACTCCACTACCCCTTTCTTGATACCGATGCATATGTAGTTAGTTCTGATGTAAGTCTTGTTGGGTACATTTGTACTCACGTTTGCTTAATTTATGTTTTGCGGAGAGACTTCAGTCTCGCTAGTAGTTCTGCGTGGACTTCAATTTTTAACTTGATACGTCAGCTACGATCTTGTGCCCTCGTCAGGATCTGGTAGATAGTCTGGCTTCTTAGCCTTTTTCATTTATAGATGTCTGTACTCAAACATGTTAAGCTTCCGCATGTGCTTTTATTTGTATGCTATGATTGTTGGGTCATCAGACCAATGTTTGTAATATCTCGCTCCTCGGAGCCTAATGAATAAATACTTGAGTCATAGAGTTATGTTGTGATGCCATGTTGTATTTATACATATCGAGCATATTGTGTGTATGATTGAAATGCTTGGTATGTGTGAGATCCGACAATCTAGTTGTTTATCCTTGGCAGCCTCTCTTATGGGAAATGTAGTCTAGTGCTTCCATGAGCCATAGTAGTCTGCTACAACCCGGTTCACCGGAGTCCTGCTAGCCCAGCACTACTGCTCAGGACACTTAACTGGCCGGCATGTGTTTCACTTCGTTCCTGTGTCTGTCCCTTCGGGGAAATGTCACGCGGTGACATCCTGAGTCCTGCCTAGCCTGCTACAGCCCGGTTTACCGGAGTCCTGTTAGCCGAGTGCTACAGCCCGGATTCACACGCTGCTGACCGACATGCTCGAAGTTGATTCATGTATATCGTCTCCATAGGTTAGTGCCACTTTGGGTTCACAAATAGCCATGTCGGCCCGAGTTCTCTGTCATATGGATGCTAGCGACAATATGATATACGTGAGCCAAAAGGCGCAAACGGTCCCGGGCCATGGTAAGGCGACACCCGTGGGAATATCGTGCGTGAGGCCGCAAAGTGATATGGGGTGTTACCAGCTAGATCGATGTGACTTGGAATCGGGGTCCTGACAGCTTTGGTATCAGAGCCTGACTGCCTGTAGGATTACCAAGCCAAACTGGTCGAAGTTGTGTCTAGAAATGCTTTAGTTATGTAAGGGAATTGATTGTGGAAGGGAATGTAAGGCTCTTTTTACTCCTTTACCTTATGCCCTTCTGATCTGAGTCACCCTCTTCTCTTCTACAGGGATTAAGAACTAGCCTTCTCATCTTTCTATCAGGATCACGTGTTACTAATCCGTAGACTTGTAGGATTGTTGGATTCAAGTCTCAGTTCAGTTTCTATTACTTTTTGATGTTCATAGATGGCCTTAGAACCTTGATATTGTGATGTTAAGTGGTTATGCCACTATTTTGCAGGATGTCTCAAATATTCTTGAGCATTTACAGCCGTTATGATGTCCGAGCCATCCCAGGTTTCTAAATAGTCTGATGCATTTGTAAATTCCTTCTTCCCGTTCTCGATGTTCGTTTGGGCCAGATTAAGCACACTACACGGTCTGTGAGGTACTCCATTGCCTCGGCGTATATGTTGGAGCTACTATTATGACTCTAGGTGTCTTATGAAACCATCTAGTAATATATCCATGTTTTGTGTTCCTAGTGTGATTATTCTGGCCACCATTCTCGAAAGCATTCGGTGATGCCATTTAGTAGTAGGTATTCTACTCCTGGGTTCTTGACCCAAGTTCCACTCTACGTACCTTGTGTTGATAGTGTTGCTCGTACCTTTAGGATATTAGTAATCTTTGTGATAGTCTTCGAGGTCCGTGGTATATCATTCTTCCAAATACCATGAACCATCCTTGGCAGAAATTCGTTTGAATCAAAAGATCACAACCAGAGTGCTCTTAATGAGTTCTCCATTCTACATTGTGAATCTGCCAGTTCTACCTTTCTGCATGGCTTATCCGGAAGAAATGTTGAGCTTTACTCAACATACTAACCTATGTATCCACAACTCAGAAAGATATATGTTCCCTTGAGTTGTCCCTCTTCATTTGTATTCCAACCATCATCTATCAATTGATAGTCAGGAGTAATTGTGCATCCGTATCGATGCTTATTATTCCTGTGGTCCGTCAAGCCATTCTTGTTCAGAATGACTAGGAGAAACAAACTCCAGTACCTCATCCATTTCTAGGATTGGGTCAAAGCAGTTGTATTCCGCAGATCAAATGCAATCAAGCTTTGATTCTGTTCTACCTTGAAGTATTACCCACTTTTATGTCAGGAACGTCACAAGAATTGCACCTTCTCTTATCAATTCTTGATGCAGTGATACTCCCGCCATCATCATTCATTCCTCGGTCCCGTGTTGCCATAACCAGAATGCCGACAAGTGAACTGTGATGTGTGAAATCGATACTCCTAGCAACCTCGTTGCTTGGTAGTTAATGGACAATATTCTCATTCTTAGCGTGTTGGTTATTGAATCATCATTCTAAGATTGATTGTTCTACCTAGTCCATTTCCCTGGTGCACTCTTCGATCAAGAGCTGGGACTGTGTCTATCCTTACTTATTTGATCATATCGTCTTGCCCTGAAAAGCAAGATTTTTCTCGAGCTTAGTAACATATCGGTGGTTCGTGATTTCCGAAGATCTTCTTGGAAGTATTACCTGGTTGTCACCTAACTGGTGTGTTGAGTTCGTGATTAAATGGGTTTTCTTATAAATCACCCCTTCTCCAAGAATCTGTGTTGGATATCCCTGAGCTAGTTGGTTGGGCTAAACAACAACTTGGAGAGTTGGAAGATAAAGCTTGTCTGACTTAGTTCATGTTAAGGGATATATTTTTGTGTGTGTGTGTGTTGAAGAAAGATGATATCTCCATCGATTGGTCCTCGTGATCAGTTGTTGGATCTATTGCCTTGTCAAAACCTTGACTTGAGTATGGGCTATCGTCAAGTCAAATCAGAACCAACGATGTTTGTACTGTTGTCTTACTCGTGGTTGATCCCTCGAGCATACACCATTACATCTTTTGGTCTGACCAATGCTATCACCGTGTTCACATGATGGTGGAAGTCCAGTGATATGGAAATTCCGATGAGTTGTTGTTGAGTCCATCAGCAGCATTTTGTCTCCTCCATGATTCATGTTGAACATCCAGCTAGCATTGGAAACTTGTGTAAGCATTTTTCTTCATGCTCTGTTCATGAAGTATCTGTCTAGATGAAAGAAGTGACTTCCTCTGGTTCACGTGCAATCGATGCAAGTTGTCGTCGTGAATTCGAGAAAGATTGTTTTTGTTTCCTCTGGAATCTTCCCAAGTTAGTCACGCATATGTGTGAACTACTCTATGGTTTGATAGGTTGGCCGCCTCCATTCTATATGTGTTTCCTAGCACACCAAGCCACTGATTGATTTGTTCAAGGAGAAGAAGTTCCTTCTTAAGAATCATGACTTATGTCAGGACTTCGTTATCCTCGATGACGGTTCCCCAACCTGAACTTGGTAGTATTTTATTATAAGTCTACCACGTGGTCACGCTTGTCTCGGACAATGTGTTCACCTGTTTGTAGCAAAACCAGCTCATATTTTGGAGCTTACTACTGTAGTCCATTTTCCGAGAATCTCGCAACGTCGTTTGGTCGATTCGTGTTGCAAACTATCATTTTTCTTTCTAGACTCGATGAGTTTGGAATATCCTGACACCAACCAAGATCTGAATCTCGGGCAGATATGATGGTTGGAACATTTTCCCAAGAACTATAATATTGGTCTCTGTGTAACCCGGTAAAGTGGATGTCGTGGCTGACACACCCAGTCGGAAGATCTAATATTGTAGTATCTTGATTGAAGAAGTTGGCCACCTCTCCATAAGGATTTCGTAGGATTTACTCCAGAAGTTGTTCCTTATGGATCCTTTGTATTCCGAAGTCCGGCCACTACTTGATGGCTATGTTGATGCTTTAAAGCATGACCATGGTAACCAGTACATTAAGGAGAACATTAGAAGCGGAGTGCTAAATGTCTCTCGGTCGATCATCCAGATTTCGTTCCCTTGGCCTTGCTAAGGTGAAATCTGAGAAAGGGTTGTCCTTTCTATGCATCTGCATTGTCCATCACTATTCATCAAGGTAGTAAGATGTGTTGCCATGATCCTCGACTTGGATGTTGGTAGAACCTTGATGAATATGGAAATGCTCAAGTTCTTGAGAGCACGCGCAAGCAAAACCATCCCTTGCGTTGTCTTCAACAAGGTAGTCCACATCATCCATTCTAGTCGATATATGCCATTCTTTCGAACCTCCTCGAACGATCGGTTGTGATTGCCTTAGGCTGGCATAAAGAGTTTCAATGATCATTATATCAAAAATAATTCTTTTTGCCAGTTAAGGGAATAGCTCTATGAGTCACCCTCCCTGAGGTGCCCTGTTAGGTAATCATAGTAACTTATCTCCTTGCTGCTTTGACTCTCACTCACCATATCACCTAAGCGTGGGATTGTTGCCTACCAATTTAGACCTTCGTCATATGTCCCTCTACATCCCCCTTGATATGTGTTTTGTGTCTCAGTTCACAAGATGTTTCTATGTCTCATTCCGTGAGTTAAGACTGAGCTGCTCGATCTTGAGACTTCTAGAGTTTCTTTTCCCTCTCGTTGTCATGTTGGTAGGAGTTCCTGGAGCAAGACTTCGAGACAATGAAGGTGATCAAATCAACATTCTGATGGAGTGCACCAGGATCGCGAAGATTGTGTTGGTCTTGTGTCCCTTTTGACTTCTCACCTCACGTCCTGAATCTCGATACAAGATTCCGGTTTAGTGGGGGTGAGTTGTCACAGCCCTAGAATTGGTTGTAACTAGTTGCACAAGTATTCATGCATCATGTATATATTTATGAAAGTTGAATTGGGGAAAGTGGAAAGCCTCAAAAATCTTTTCTAAAAAGATCAACATTAAAAATTGCTTCAAATAAACCCAATAAAATGTTCCTGTTCATTTCTGGAAATATTGGCAAGAGGTAAAATTCAAACCAATATTTTTGGAATCACAGAAACATTTATTTGGGTCTTTGAATTAAGTCAATACTTATTTGAATTGGAGCTACTAATTCCTATAAAATATTTGGTAGCTCCAAATATTCTGAAACTTGGTGAGGGTCTCTGGTTTAAATCTGATAGTGCCCATAAAAGTTTGCAGAATTTTATAAAGTGTTTTAGTATTTAAACTAAGTCAAAACATACTACAAAAAAATAGAAAACAGAAAATAGGAAAGAGAGAGAGAAGAACTCACCTAGCCTCACCCACTTGGGCCTCCTTACCCGGCTGCCCAGCCAACCGGCCCAGCCCACTAGGGGCATACCTGTCTTCAACCTCTGCCTACTGGCAGAGGCGAGGCCGAGCACGGCGCCCATCCGGGCTGGCACGCAGCTGCCTGCCTGGCCCTCCCTGGCCAGCGCGACGCTGGGGATCGCCACCCTGTTGCCGTCTGGAACCAGCTGACCCCCCTCGCCCTCTCGCTCCCTCGCTCTCCCCCTCATGGACTAAGCCGCCATGGCCACCGCCGAGAACCACTGCGACCAACCACCCCCTCGCCTCTCCAACGCGTCCCCGAGCTTCGCATTGTCACCCTCTTCTTCCACTTCGAGCCAAGCAACTAGGGAAGCACCGCATTGCCATCCCTGACGCCTTCTTCAACCTCGGGACCGCCGGCCATCTCCGTCAAATTCGTCGGCTCCGGACCATCCCCTACCTCTCCGAGCGTCCCCTCGTCATCGCCGTGAGCCACTGACCTTCTCCCCTAACTCAGCATGCTCGCCCCCATGCGGTAGCGCCGTTCCCCACGAGCACTAAAGCCGCCGTCCGCCATTGCTGCTGCCTGCATAGCCTCCGTGCTCCCCTGGGCTCACCGTGCTGCTCTTAGTGCTCCTCGTGTCTAGCAGGTGCTTCCCAGCCTCTCCATTTACTCACTGACGCACCGTAGCGACGCGCTCGTGCACCACCGAACACCGCCGCCGCCAAAGCTCGTCGCCGGCATAAGTTCCGGTGACCCCGCGACCTCCCACTTGGTCCTCTGGATGCGCGATAGCAAGGGCTATCCCCTGGTGCCCTCAGTGCGCCAAGCTGACGACTCTAGCGCAAGTCCGGCGTGCCCCCGCCGTGTCATGTGGTCGCCGCCGGCTGGTCTCCGGTGGCTGACGTGGCACCATTAGTTTAGGTGCTAATCGCGTTTAGTCAGTGTCGTGTGTCGATGACATATGGGCCCCATGCCCTTAACTAACCACGGTTCAACCCCTGTTTAGTTTAAGCTAATGCCTGTGACCCCACCTGTCAGTTTGACCTTGCCACCTCAGCATTGACCTGGCCCCACTGGTCAGCCTCTGTTGCTCACGCTATTACGCTGACATGCGGGGCCCATAGTCAGGTTTGACCCTGGTCAGCCACGGTTGACCTGGTGATGTCATGTCGCTGTCATGCTCACGCAGAAACGATTTTCTGGATTAAAAATAATTCAGGAATTCCAAAAAATTGCCTAAACTTCTAAAAATCATAGAAAATCAATCGTAACTCCAAATGCAAAGATTTATATATGAAAAATGATCAAAAAAATCCGAAGAATCTGATTATGGTATTATCATTCATGTTTGAACAACTTATGTCTACTGATCAGGTCAAATCAAATAAGTGGCATTTAAATAATCACATATGGAGTTGAATTTGAATCTTTGGTTCAAACCAACTTCATTTAATCTGGTTTTAGTTGCATTAGCTCAAATCACAGCATATTGATATGCATTATCATGCATCATAATGTGCATTGCATTGATTGTATTCTTTCTGTGTTTGCCGCTGATTGTCCCCCCCCCCTCGGTAGGCGTATGTTTCGACGACGTGTTCGATGACACCGATGAAGAGCTATATCATCTTCAGAAGTGCCAGGCAAGCAAAAACCCCTTGTTCATTCCGATACCATCCGACTCTCTTGCTCCTGCTCTCTTTTACTACATTAGGACAACAAGGATTCAACTGTTACATGCTGCGGTAGTTGAACCCCTTTTCCTCTGCATGACCTATCATTGCCACAGTAAATAGATGAAACCCACTAGCATGAGTAGGAGTTGTTTGAGCCCTAATGTGCCTACTCATTCATGCTTGTTTGTCATGCCTACTATTGCATAGAGTTGTGTCGGGTCTGATTCATCAGGAATGAATTAGAATGGTGATGAACATGTCCTAATGTGTGTGAGCTAAGTGTGTGAACACAATTTGGTAAAGGTAGCGGTGAGAGGCCATGTAGGAGTACATGGTGGGTTGTCTCATTGAAACCATTCTTAGGAACTGAGTTCTGTGTCTGCGATCCATGAACAGCTACTACCACTCATTGGGATCCTTAATTGACCCTCTCGGCTTGTTAATCACCCTAGTACTCTGTCCAGGAGTTGCAACTAGTTTCTGGTGTTTTTAGGTTATGTGTTGGCGGCTGTGCATAGCGCTGACCCTAGGGGTGGGCTATGACGCGGTAGATACACCGTGGCATGGTGTACCGGGCGCCCGTTTGGGGTCTCGGGAACCCTGTTCACATCGTTCGGGGCCGTATGTGGAAACCTCGGCCGGACTCCCTGCGTATGGAACCTGGATAGGCGATAAACCTGGACTAGAGACTTGAGTGTTTAGGTAGGCCGTGCCCGACACCCTCGTTGGGCTCCCGCTTGAAGGTTGCCGAGTACATGTCGTGTAAACGACGGTAAGTGGTGGGAGCGTGTGTGAAGAAGTACACCCCTGCAGGGTTATCATTATCTATTCGAATAGCTGGATTCCTCGAATATGGAAACTTGGACCCCTTGCATAGTTCATAGATAACTTGAAGTGGATACTCTAAAATTCGCAACATAAGCGTGAGTGCTATGGATGGCCTTCTCGTAGGGAGACAGGAGCGGATCCATAGTGGTGTATTGATATGGTGGATATGTGGACTCATGTGCGCCACCTCAAAGAGTTGCTTGCAGTCGTAGTTCAGGTTAGCCACTGAGTCAAAGCTGGCTTGCTGCAGTTAAACTCCACTACCCCTTTGTTGATACCGATGCATATGTAGTTAGTTCTGATGTAAGTCTTGCTGGGTACATTTGTACTCATGTTTGCTTAATTTATGTTTTGCAGAGAGACTTCAGTTTCGCTAGTAGTTCCGCGTGGACTTCGACGTTTAGCTTGATACCTCAGCTACGATCTTGTGTCCTCGGCAGGATCTAGTAGATAGTCAGGCTTCTTAGCCTTTTTCATTTACAGATGTCTGTACTCAGACATGTTAAGCTTCCGCATGTGCTTTGATTTGTATGCTATGATTGTTGGGTCATCAGACCCATGTTTGTAATATATCGCTTCTCGGAGCCTAATGAATAAATACTTGAGTCGTAGAGTTATGTTGTGATGCCATGTTGTATTTACACATATTGAGCATATTGTGTGTATGATTGAAATGCTTGGTATGTGTGGGATCCGACAATCTAGTTGTTTATCCTTGGCAGCCTCTCTTATGGGGAAATGTAGTCTAGTGCTTCCATGAGCCATAGTAGTCCGCTACAGCCCGGTTCACTAGAGTCCTGCTAGCCCAGCACTACTGCTCAGGACACTTGACTGGCCGGCATGTGTTTCACTTCGTTCATGTGTCTATCCCTTCGGGGAAATGTCACGCAGTGACATCCGGAGTCCTGCCTAGGCTGCTACAGCCTGGTTTACCGGAGTCCTGTTAGCCCAGTGCTACAGACCGGATTCACACGCTGTTGACCGACATGCTCGAAGTTGATTCATGTATGCCGTCTCCATGGGTTAGTGCCGCTTTGGGTGCATGACTAGCCATGTCGTCCCGGGTTCTCTGTCATATGGATGCTAGCGACACTATCATATACATGAGCCAAAAGGCGCAAACGGTCCCGGGCCATGGTAAGGCGACACCCGTGGGAATACCGTGCGTGAGGCCGCAAAGTGATATGAGGTGTTACCAGCTAGATCGATGTGACTTGGAATCGGGATCCTGACAGTCGAGGATGATAACCTTATATATTTAAAGGAATTACTCCAAGTTGTGCATGACTTAGCATTCCTGTCGCTGCGTGAGCATTCGCTGCGTCCACCGAGGATGCCACTTGCTCGGTCATCTTCTTCCTTGGAGTGACAACCACGACGAAGCCGCTGTTTCAACCAGACCAGATTTCCACAACTGCGCACCCCCTACCTGGCTCTCCGGAGATGTCAGTGGGAAACGACACCTATGGGGTCACTGGGACCCCTTGTACGGTTGGCGGGCATGGGGTTGTGCAAAGAGCGGGTCTGGCGGTCAGCACGCAAATCGTTTACCCAGGTTCGGGCCGCGGAGACGCGTAAAAGCCTAGTCCTGCTTTGATGTATATTTGAGTGTTCTTGTGTTCTTGAACTAGCCGCAATGTCTCCTTAGTCCAAAAATATATGAATCCCTCTCAGGTACACCTCGGGCCTCCTTTTATAGACAAAAGGGGTCACCACAGTGGCACACATGAGGTGGAAAGGTGTAAAGTGGCTGAGTCTATCCTCTGGTATCGTTGGACAAATGCATTTAATGTGTTGCCGACGTGCCCCCCTTTCTTTATGGGGGACGACAAAGAAGCTCGTCCCAGCTGTCGTCGCCTTGCCTGGCTCCAACGCGTGTCCAAGCTGACGAGGCGTTGTAGCGCCACGTTGGTTGGCTGCTGGGCTGGAGTGATGGTGGATCCTTCACGAAGATCTGCATGCCACCACATAGGTGCTTGCTGAGTTGGTGTGGAGGCCGCGCGCTGCCATGCAGATGCCTGCCCAGCTGGTCGAGCTAGCAGCTGCATGGGAGCGGCAGTGGAGTCTTGGCAGACGTGGGCCTGGTTGCGGCCCTGCTGGTGTCTTTGACAAGGGCCTTTCCAGGGGCCTGGCAAGGGTCTTGCCACGGCACCACGGTCATCCTCGGCAAGGATCTTGCCGGGGGTCTCGTGGACTTCCTTGGCAAGGATCTCGCTAAGGATCGTCGTCTTCTAGTTCTCGTTTGATCTTGTTTATTTATGATCTCTACAAAGATCTGCATGCCACCACAGAGGTGCCTCCTGAGCCTTGTTTCCAATGTGGTTGATGGTGTTGGAACCCCTTGGGCTCAAGGGTGGCGTGCTCTACTGGCGTCAGGCGAGTTGCCCTGGCAAGGATCTTGTCGGGGCTATAGAAGCCGCCCCGACAAGACCCTTGCCGGGGGAGTCCCCCTCGCCCTCTTGCTCTCTTTGCGCCCTGGTCTTGGCATTGCTATAGCTATCTTGCGCTCCGGCATCCCTCCTTTGCCCTGCTCAGTGCGGCCGTGGGCGCGGCTCTGACTTCCCGTGCATAAGTAAAGGGGTGTAAAAGGAGAGCCCCTACTTTTGTAGACCGACATACTCCCTTAGATACTGCCATCACCATCTCCAATTCAAATGGCTGATAAACAAGAAAAGTAATTGAATGTACAGACATTGTATGATAGACAGGTGCAATGGATAGTGGGGAATCAAATAGGGCATGCAATAATTCACATTTATGTTGTCTAACCAAACAGTATAGCATGGCATAATTTCACATATATGATGGCTAACAAAAAAGGATGGAAAGACATAGTTCAAAATATGATGACTATGTAAACATGATGACATGATATAACTATATAATGTATTTATTAAATAGGTTGGCATGCCATAATTCACATACATGCCGCCTATGGAAACATGATGGCATGATATAATTCACAGATAGAATGACATAATTCAAAATATGATGACTGTAACACTAAACAGGATGAGATGATATAACTATATGATGTCTTTATTAAATGGGTTGGCAAGCCATAATTCAGATAGATGCTATCTATGTAAACATCATGGCATTAGATAATTCAAATATATGTTTTATATACTAAGCAAGTAAGAAGAATGCAATCACATATATGATTTAAAAACTAAGCAACACAAGACAACATGCATGACATGAGTAATATAACCCTGCCAAGTTTGAGCATATACCTCAGGGGGGAAATAGTTCTGGTCATCTATCTCTGAATCCTCCTCTGAATACCTTGTTTTCACTCCAGATACTTCCATCACCACTTCAAATGGCTGATGCACATGAAGAGTAGTTGAATATACAAACGTTGTCGACAGATGGAACACGTAATACAAAAAAGGGTAGCATGATATAATTCACATATATGACGATTGGCTAAATAGCATGGCATTGCATACTTCACATATATCGTAATTAGAAACTAAATAGGTGGCATTCACACAAAACATGTCTAAGCAAATGACGTAGCAATGCAAGACACCATACACACGATATGAGCAACATAACCCTACCGAGTTAGTGCATACACCTCGGGGGGATAGCACTGGTCATCTGTCTCTGAATCCTCCTCTGAGGAGGTACCAGTAACCAGCGAGATATGCGCTTCGTCAGATAGCATAGTCTGCTCTGAAGACCTTGTTTTGACTCCAGAATTTTCCATCATCGTGTCAAATGGCTCATGCACACGAAGAGTAGTTGAATGTACTAACATTGTTGAGAAATGTAATACGTAATGAAAAAAAGAATGGCATGATATAATTCACATATAAGATGACTCACTAAGCAGGATGGCATTGCAAAATTCACATATATGACGCCTGGCTAAACAAGATGGCGTTGCATAATTCACATATATGATAAAGAAACTAAACAGATGGCATTCGCACAAAGCATGTCTAAACTAAGCAGATGACATATTTGATGTATAAAGTAGGCAATGCAAGGCACCATATGCATGATATTACCAACATCAGCATGCCAAGGTAGAGCGAAGACCTCAGGGGGTAAATAGGAGTGGTCTTCTCCTTCTGAATCCCCCTCAGAACAGTTATCTTCCTCTTGATTACAATCTAAAATGGGTGGAGGGGGGCTGCCTTTGTGCCCACCATGGAGCGATGTCTGCAAGAAATTTTATTGGCACGCAAGGCTCGTCTCTTTTGCTCTACATGTTCAGTTCCATTGTGTACAATAACTGACATGCATAGGAATAGAACATAGTGAGATTATGTAAGGAGTGCATGCAGAAATCCAGAGTGATGGTAGCAACCTGTCGATAGACACAAAACCAATGATAGCAGGCAGATAATGGCTTCAGTTAAAAAATACAGATAATGGCTTCTTTACTATTTGTTTCCCACCCAACATGAAACTTATAGTAGACACTAGAGATTAACCATAGAGTAGATAGATACTATTGATTGCGGCCCCGATATGTACCCCACAACCATTTAAAAACTCAAGTTTGAGCATTAGTTTGTAGCCGACTTAGAGTCTAATCTGTGAACAAGATGATAAAGTAGCATGTAATATTAAGCGAAGCATAACGTAAGCAGAACCGAAAGAGTGCGACCTCTCTTGCTGACCTGTGTAGTCCTCGAGGTCATCTGCTTGGTTGATGATGGTAATGTAGTTGTCGTGGCCGCCGGCGGCAAGGAAGAAGATATGAGGCGGCGAAAGACAGTCTGGAGGTCGGATCCCTACTGTGGTGGACCCTTCTGTCGTTGGAGCAGCTGAGCTGGGGTGGACGACGGCACAGCAGGAGCGGGACAAACCACACAAGGTTTTCTTTGACAACTATCTAGCACTACTAGCAATCCCCATATTTCCGATGGTGAAACCTAATAGCCGACGGGCCGTCGGTTATTACAGTAATAGCCTACGGTAGTAGCAATGGCCGACGGCTAGTATCAACTCACTAGTATTACCACTAATACCCAATTGTATACTAGAATGCCCGATGATGAAAATCCACCCTCGGGTATCCAACTTAACACCTGACAATTCAGTGTAAAGCCCGACAGTTTTTCCTACACCCTTGGGGATTACATGTAATGCCCGATGGGTTTCTCTACACACACAGGGATTACATGTAATGCCCGACGGTTAATTGTAATACTCGACAGTTTTTGGTGCCCCCTCGAGGATTACATATAATGCCCGACGATTTTTACTGCACCCACAGGGATTAGATGTAATGCCTGACGGTGAAATTTAATAGCCAAAGGTGAAAACAAAACTCTCACATATGAGTGAAAATGGCCGACGGTACATGTGTGCCTCTCGGTTATTTGAGGAAATACCCGACAGTGTATTGTAATAAATGATGGTTAACTTTCCTTCTCGATGATATGTTTCAATGGATAACATCGACAAATGTAGAATGATGGATGTTATATTCCATATAATTTCGTATAAGAAGATTCCAATTGGAGGCACAGATGCGCAGGGGAGCAGCGATAGGAGGTTCGTCGTGTGTGCGGGAAGCCAGGACGATGGTCCCAGGTGGTCGGTAGTGGTGGCTGGTACTACTACCATGCATGGGGTACAGATCTGATGCAACGAGTGTGATTCTGGTACCGACTGATGCAATGTTTCCTTGTGGCTTGTGGTGCTACGATGGAGTGTCGTGTGGCGGTGCAGGAGCACAAGGGGCTCGACAACATGGATCTGCCATCGTGGTGTCATGCTATGGCACACTAAGGGACTACAACTCGGGCACACTAGGCCATGGGGCGGTCTAGTGCAATTGGGATTCGAGTCCTAGCGCCCAGATCTGGTTGATGCGGCAGCAGACATCGCATACACGGTATCAGCCGGTGCGATGCGCTTGAGTAGGTTGTACTCTGATGTGCTCCGGTGCGCTGTTGAAAAGATACGGTGGCAGCCACAGACTACAGATGTGGTGGCACGGCAGACCATGAGGTGGCCTAATGTGTGGAGACCTCTAGCTATGGCTATCACAGTTCTGGTCTCCAGAGACCACGGTTAACGCATCTGATGCATGGTTGCGGCTCAGAACCATGTTGGTTCTTAGCGTTGGGCAGCACTATTGTTTCTTGCGTTCGACAGGTGACAACTCGTGTTGCGTTCGGTGGCTATGCGCTGGACAACCGTTGGTGGATCTGGCACCTCGTGATGGAGGTTAGCCGTCGGTGGTCTCCACAAGGTACTGATGACTATTGTGGATCTTGGGGCTTCTTTGTCTGTGGCAGCTTCGATGGTGCTGGTGAATGCTGGGCTTGCCGAATCCTATGAGAAATCATTTGTGGCTGAGGTAGTGTGGGAGTTTGGTGAAGACCCGCTCTCGGCTTATGTGTTGTGACTAGTTATGGCAGTGGCTGTGACCATCATTGACCTTCCTCGAGGTATAACTATTTTGTTCTCGCACCACTCCCACATGGATCCGGCCATCATGACCTCTCCGGGCAAAACCCTTGATCTTGTGTGACTGTGGCGATGCCTTGGTGTTGTATTCTGCTTAGGAGCTTCGTCTTGGGAGTTCAGCATCCGCAAGTGGGACCAGCGGATGACGAGGTTGTGGCGTCCAGGTTTATGTGGCAACGATGATGGAGGTAGCGATATTAATGACACAACAATTGTTGCTATTGTCGACTCTTCTCTGACGTGTCCACGGGATTGCCTCAGTTTGTTTTTCATCCTGAAGACAAAGTTGCGGCGGTGGGTCCATGTTGTGTGCCTGGTTTGTCCTTCGTAGTTCTCTGTCAAGTTTGGAGTTGCATCTCGAATCGTCGGAGGGCATGCGAAGTTGTATCTTCGTTGGATCTCGCGGGACTCAGTCGGTGGTAGTCTTTGGTGAATCTGTTTGGATCCGGTCTTCGGTCGTATTTGTTTGGGTGTTTACTGATTTGATCCTTCTGATCTATGACTTTCTTCATCGGCGATAGTGGCTACTCGGGTGTGCTGGTCCTATGGACCTTGACACGACGACTTCCCAACTGTTGACTACAACAAAATTTGTCTGGCTCTAGCGAGGAGGCCCAGTGATGGTGGCGCTCCTTCGGGTCGCTCCAGTGCTTGTAGTCATCGCTAGGTGGTTCATAGACCTAGTTGTAATTTTTTTACCTCTGTTGTTCTTTGTACTATCATGATTGAAGATGAATGGATTGATAGTTTCTCATGCAAAAAAAGTTTGGATTTGTGTTTCTGGTTGCCACAATTACATTTTATGGGAAGCTAAAAATAATTACTCTCGTTATACTATTTTTTACTGAATATGTGCGGTATGCATATTATTTTTTGATATAAAATTCTTTTTTCAAGCAGGACCAAGAACCATTTCACCTTCCGCCATTGTTTCCCTCTTTTTTTGCGAGGAAAAACAATTATTTCCCTATTGCCCCTTAGACTACCCACAGTGAGAGTAACATAGGTGGTAACATCACACTTATCTAGGCATAATAGATGATGTGGCATGTAGTTAAGAAAGAGAGGCATGTGGTAACATAGATAGTTAATGTAACATCACACATATCAAGAAAAGATGAGTCTACAACCTAATAAATGAAGTGATGCATGACACAACACATATGTTACTACCCACTTTGGAGGTAGTAACATAGATTAGTAACATATGCATGTTACTACTCTAAGTTACTCCCCACTATGACTAGTATTAGACTGCTCAAAGTGGGGAGTAACATAGAGTAGTAACTTGCTGATGTTACTAGTCTATGTTACTACCTCCATAGTGGGTAGTAACATATGAGTGTTATCATGAAAGAGTTCATTTATTAGCCTATAGACTCATTATGCCTAGAAATGTGTGATGTTACAGTAACTACCTAAGTTACCACAAACCCCTCTCTCCTCGTTAATTAGCTTCCATATAAGCAATCTTGTATTGAAATGTGTGATGTTACTAGTTAATTTACTCCCATTGTGACTAGTCTTAGCAAATTTTACAACCCATCTTGTATAGAACACATGCCCACGTGCCCACGTCCTCGCATCCCTCACCCCTTTTCCCTCTGATGCAAAATCCCATGCTGCATCTTCTCTTCTCACTTCCCTACCGCCATGCGCCAACCCCGCCATCAGCTGTCGATTCAGCTGCCTACTTACACCCTCGTCACCCTCCCTAGTCCATTAACATCACCCGCTCCTTTCAACTCTCGTATAGTTCTTTGTGGCCCTCAAATCTGGAAGCCCTCAGCCATGACGCTGCCGGATCTGATCTGCTTGGCCTTATCACCGCAACCAATAGGTGCTCGGCGCGATGACGCCTCTCCTCAGGACCGCAAGGGTATTCTTCATCGGCTCTCTATCCCTCCGCCTCCTTCACCATGGATCGGCCTTCTGCCCTTTCTTGAAGCTCCTCCTCATCGAACTGGTTACCTGATGTTGCCATGTGGACCATGCTCACTCGTGCCTTTGCTAGCCAGTACCAGGTTTGGTTGCCACCTCCTTTGCAGAATTCGTCAAGCAGGTCATCTGTGTGGCGTATGTGTGCTATTGTAATGGATGGTGGGATTTTTTCTGGTAGTTGGGGTGCATGATTTCCTCGTGTGTTTCAAGTTGAATACTGGGGAGATGGAGAATATGTGCCACGACTAGCTACTGTGGTGGTGAGTTTCAAGTAGTACATCTAGGCCAATGCCCATGGTAGTTTGCATGTCTGTTTAGGTCTATTTTTATATGGTTGTTGAAAAACAAAGCCAACCCTATTAGTTTTGAAAATAAAGTCAAGCCTATGTGTTGAAAAATAATTTGATTAACTAGTGAATGGACATTTGGTGCCAGTGAGGTGAGCTAGCTGACTTGTGTTGATGCATGTATGCTTGGTCAAGGCTAGCTAATTGCAGCAGTTGGCACTATAGTACAGAGAAGAGACATAGTGTCAGCGTGTGTAATAAGTATCGAGATGTATACTTCATACTACAGTATAGCTTAACTAGCAGTCTCTGCCAAGCAAACCAATTAACATTGAAGAGGCCCTCCATTCATGGAGTACATACATTCCTGGTTACTTTTCCTTCATTTTTTGTTTGTAGGTGTAACTGTAAGTTTTAAAATCTGACATTTGCTTTTCTTCTCAGTATTTTGTAGTTCTGGAACATTTAACTCATGTGCCTAAGGTTGATGCAGCTACCACTACTGGAACCAGCTTCTTTGCCGTCAGCCAGCTTATGGCAAAGAGCCTCTTTGCCGTCCGCTTCCACAAAGTGGACGGCAAAGAAAGGGCAGATGACAAAAATGCTATTTGCCGTCAGCTGCTTCTTTGCCGTCGACCAGCTGACGGCAAAGAGCTATAAGGCAGATGGCAACGAGCCAGGTGAGCCCCATAGGGCACGGCATGGCTAGGTCACATTCTTTGTCGTCCGCTAGCGGACGACAAAAGAGGTGATTCCTTTGCCCTCTGCTGGCATGTTAACATCATGTCCCATGTGTTCTTTCTCAAATATGTAGAGTAGGGGGTTCTTACTTGTTATACTTAAATGCACTATGCTATCATGCTGGTCTAAGTCGGGCCTATCTGGAGAGAGCAAGAATATAAAGCTTTTGAGTTAAGGCACATGAATCAATCCCCCAGAATCCGATGGTATACTGAGCCAGTTTTATGCTGGGTGGGGAAGGGTGGAATAGTGAACCTTGCCACACAAGGGCACCCCCTTCGCCTGATGACCTTTTCCAATCACGATGACCTTACATCGCTGCTGAAGTTATTTTGTTTCTTCTCTTTTCATCTGCAGACTTCAGAGTATCTTGTTTGCTCAATTCTAATAAAAAAGTAGATGTTCTAATGAAAGCAGTACTGCAGTCATGCAGTATTTACTTGTTGCAGTATTAAGTTTATCTGTTTCTGGATGAGATACTTTCAAATTGATTTATGGTGACAATGCGAGAGTGGTAGATAATTTTTGGTACTTCCAGTGTACTTGATTATTAATTCTTAGTATAAGAGTATCTAAGGGGCACAATTGGGTGCGCTCATATAGGCACAGATGTTGCTACAATTAATTATAGTCAAATCATTTGCACAAAGAAAAATACTTCAACATTAGACAATATGCCAGGCGTCCTCCTTTCTAGCTTTTGGTTTTCCATGTACTAGCTTTGCTCTTTGGGAACTCAATTTTTGAGACATTGATGCTTTTGAGAAAAATACTTTATTATTAATGTCATGTGGTTTGAATTATACGAATGTTACAAGTAATTCGAAAGGCATGATGTGATCTGAAACGGTGCAAACTTATAATGAAATTGAAATAGGTGTGGTATTGGTAGATTATACCTTTTGTACACAGAGCAATGTGTAGTACTGTCTATCATTTGGAGTGTGTTCATTCTGATTGACATTACCTTGAAAATTGCATGTGAAGGATCAAAAGATGAATACTTAGTTATACTGTTAGATAGCAGCTAACCAGTCAATTAGAACATCTAAGTTTTTTAACTGTATCCACAATTAAATTTCAACTGTATTGCATCATATTAAATCTCCCTTACAACTTATCTAATCATTTCTTAGGAATTGGAAACAGTACCGGAGGAATTGTGATCTACGACAAGGGTGATGATGTCTATGGAAATGATTGTCGAGCGTTATGATACATATGGTGATGAAGGGTGATGAGTCTAATGTCCTTCGTCAAGACATGCAACAAAGTCAAGTTATGAAGTTCGGGTCAATTTAGCTTATGCATAATGGTTGGACCCTTTGATCTTAGTTACTTTTTTGTTTTGCATTTCAAACTTCCTACATAGATCATGGTGATCAATATAAATTTGATGTAACTCTTATGATATTCTAAAATGTGTGCTAAATATAATAGTATATGTTATTTGGTCATCTGTGGGTTGTGCAATTATGAGATATATTTGAAATGGAAAGCAAATCCTTGAAGGGTGACTAACGTCCTACCATGGAACAAGCATCACAGCTACACAATATGCCAATGGAAACTTCACACCATCGGTGAATATATGTATTGAGGGTGTTGTTTGGCCTCTCAACTAAAGGAATCCCCGTAGGGGTGTACACATAGTCATCGGTCATATTAGTTGACAGTTTGGTCCTCCTCTAGGCTATAATGATCCCCGAGGGTCAAATATATACCGTCAACTATTACAAAAGTCAAAGGCAAGTCATAACTGTCGAAAAATAAATAACCGACGGGGAACCGTCAGCTATAAGCGTCATCAAGTTTCTGTGAGCCGGCTGGTGACCAAAACATGTCCGACGGCTCACCGTCGTCTAACTACCGTTCGACAAGGTATTACCCTACAGTACCATCGGCTATTATGGTAATGTCCTACCAAGCATAGCCAATGGGATATTGTCGATGGTGTACCAACAATTATACAGAAATCTGATGGTGAGCAAAAATATCCGACGGTAATTTGACCCTCGGTTATAGTGGGAAACCTAGTAGTGATCTGTAAGAGAAATAATTATGTAAGGGCTCATTTGAATTGGAGGATTCTCACAACGCAGGGATAGGAAATACACAGTAATAGGATAGGAATGCACGTGCAAAACAATGAATTTAAAAATACAGGATTTGTGCCAATCTGGCTGTTTGGTTCATAAGAATTGGAAGATCACAGGATGCAAAGAAGCATGGTGAGATTAAGTCAAGCCACAACAAAATGTAAGGTTATAATGCTATTATGCTACTATCTCTTATTCTTGTGCTTCATGAATAGGAATTTGAAAATTAGGACAAGTGGATATTAAAATTCCTACGGTTTTTCTTTCAAGGAGACACTAAAGGAAAAAATCCTAAAATTTTCATGTGCTCCATTCCTTTGAACGAAATTCATGAATAGTAGTATCATATGAAGCTTTCCAATTCCTATCTTTTTCCTTCACTTTTCCTTTCAAGCACTAGCGATTCTAGTAGGCAGGCTTGAGCAGGTGAAAACCTACATTAAAAAAATATTTTTGTGCTACTTCTACTACTTTGGACCCAGGCCACTGCCCTACTAGCTCAACTCCTAAGCCCATCAACAAATGCACAGCTCAAACGTGCAGAGATAAATAACCATGGCGTTCAAGAGAGTTCATCATCGATAGCTAAGTTGCCTGGTACCTCATTGCTTGACATATATAGTAGGAGAAACTAATCGTATTTCACGTTACCACGTGTGCTCAGTGGACAATATATATATAACATGTAGAGTAAAAAAGCGATGCAACAAGTGTACAACCTCTTTGGCGAAGCCATGTCGATCTGAGCATGATTGGGTTTGTTGGTGAGGATGCTCCAGCTGATTTGGCTGTAGGAGGAGGGGAAGAAGATCTTAGGCGTCTGGAGATGGAGCTCGGGGTACTACTCCGCTGCAATGGAGGGTTTCGTCGTTGGAGCAGCTCCGGCGACTTGTACGATGGCGAGGATGAAGCAGGACAAGAGAAACAATGTTAACCTGAGTGGAATTCTAATAGCACCTCCAATAGATGACATTAAATACATAACCACAATGTGCTAGATGTAAAATATATCAGCCGCTCATCTTTGAACTTAACTGTAGAAACTGAATTTAACAGTTGAAATTGAATTTAATTGTTGAAACTGAATTTTGCTGTCGAAATGGAACACACTAGTAGCAGAAAAGCAGTAGCAGCAATAGCAACCGAAGCAGCAGCGCGTGCGAGAGTCGGGGTAGTTGGTCGTGTAGCAACTGAAGGGGCTCGAGGCAGAGGAGGATCTGCTGCTCGTGCAGCAGCAACGCGTGCAAGAGTAGAGCCATAGTGCAAGCAATAGCAAGAGCAAGAGCGAGAGCAGCAGTGCGAGCAAGAGCAGACCATGCAGGGGACCAAGAGCAAGACTAGAGTAGCAGCGCGAGCGAGAGCCAAAGCAGCAGTAGCTCCTACTGATGTGGACATCGCTGCTGAGGGAGCGACACCGTGGAGGAAGTGACTCGCGACGCCGCCGTGGATGGACCCGCGCCATGTCGGCTCGAGATCGAGCACCGGCAGCACCATGTGATCGAATCAAGAAAACAATGTGGCGATTAGTGTAGAACCTCTTTTGGGGCGCCAATTTGTAACACCCCAAAATTTAACCATGATTTATTAATTAAATTTTTACCATGGTAAATTAATTTTTTATTTTCTGGATTTTCTTTTAATTCAGAACCACTCTTCTCTCCTAATTGTGGAGTTTTCACCCCAAGTGAAAACCTTTCAAAAATATTGTTGGACTTGTATATCTTCCCAAGAACATTTCTTCTATCAGTGGAATTATTTCTACAATTATTTTCCATGAGCTTTATTTCTTCAAATATGATTTTTCATAAGTTTTAGGGTTCCATTTGCACTACAACCCTTTCAAATACTTCTTTAAAATCCCCACCAAAATTTGGGGATGTTAGTAGTAGTGTATAATTCAACTTTATACAACAACCCATTGGTGTTCTTTGAAAAATTTGAGCAAACCATCCTCATCTTCATTCTGGTCCAGTTTGGTGATTTATACTGCAACCATATTTTATCTTGCTCTTGTTGCCTTAGGATTTGTCCTGCTTGATGTACACCCTACCAAACCCTTAAGTCCAGGATTTGGGAACCATTTGAATATTTTTGGTCCATGCAATAATGCCCTTTATTTCCTGTCCAGATTTGGTTTTCTCAAAAACTTGCACTAGGGAGTTTTTGTTTTCATCAAACTAACCTTGCCACCCTCTTTATCATCTAAAGAGACTCTGATCTGGAGATTTTGGCCACCCAAAGAGATGCCTAGATGCCCATGGCATTTTGTCGAGCACCTTGGGTTCATGGACAGATTTGACATAGCTTTTAGTTTGCATTATGAACTTGATCCCCTGACACGACAACCTTGTCCACTAAGCTCCTAGCTACCTGTAACCTAGACCTGTTAACTACCAGTCTCATTCGAGCCCTCTAACACACGTTGGCATTTCGTCGAGCACCTGGCGTGCGTGCTCCGGGAGCGCCAGAGCGCATGTTTTTCACACGCGCGCGCAACCGAGCCACCGCGTTTGCTTATCCCCATGCCCTGGCCTTTGCTCGCCCGCAGAGCCACGCCCTGTCCTCACCCGCTCGCCAGAACCCTCCAAGCCACCCCTAGCGCCCTACAGTGCCGCCGTTAGAGCTCCCTTGGCGGCACGCCGGCGTCCGCAGCAGGCTCCTTCCATGGACAGTGCCTCCTGAGCCACTCCAGCACGCCAGCTCGCCCCTGAATAGCCCGAGCACATCCACGAGTCCATCCGCTAGCGCCCATCACCGCCACCTCGCTCTGCTGGCAATAGAACGGCGGTTCGCCAGCGTTCTTATCCACAGCCGCGGGGACCAACCTCCCCGGGCTATAAATAGCCCTTCCAATCACGCCTAGGCTCGTCAGCAACCCTGTTCGAGTAGTAGGAAGCCCCCCCTCCTCCCCAGTTGGCCAGAGGCCATCATCTCTCCCATCTCTAGCAGGCCTGGCCGCCGCCACATTTCGGTAAAATCTGGCCAAGACCAAGGCCCGTAAATCCTCCCGTGCTCCCATCCTCCTCCCCTCGACCGTGCGGAGCCACCCCACCTCTCAAACACGATCGGGAGCCACCGTAGCCCGAGACCCCAATCCACCAGAGGCAACCGTCCGCCGCGGAGCTCGCCGCCGGTGACCCCCTTTGTCCCCATGCCCCTCTCAACCACTGGGAGGACCGCCCTGGACTGGCGGATCCATCCATGCCCTCGGAATCCTGTGGGGAGCCGCCGTTCATCAGTGGCAATCGTCGGAGCTCTGCCTCTGCTCGGCCAGAGGAGAAAGAAGGCGCGGGCGACTGGTCAAACCTGACAAGTGGACCGATGGACCCACTGTCAGTGACCCAGCAACGACCCACGCTGGCTTTAGTGAAAGCATAAACCCCAAAGTATGTTTCCTCCTATTCGAAAACGTATTAATCCCCGAACCGTTTTCTTTTTCTGATTTTTATTAAAAACAGATTTTGACTAAACTTTGACTGGCTGTAACTTTTTAAATATAAGTCCAATTGATTTGATTCCTTTTCTGTTGTTTCTCAAATTTTGTCTAGTTTATTTTCATATTTATTTGAAAATTTTACAAACAACTTTTTTGTACTGTTTTGAAACTATGTGTTATTTTGAAATTTTCTTAAATAGGATTTTTGCAGAGGGAAGCAACTTTCGAAAAGTGCACCCCCACTTGCATACTCTTAAAGGAAAGCATTCTGAACCCTGGCATAATATTGTTGTGTGTTGTTTGATACAAATACGACACCACCTCGACGCGATGTATTCAGTATTTTATGTGGTGCGATGATCATATTCATGAGTGCATAATGATGATTCCTTGCTATTGGATATGCTTCTGATAGTAATCACCCTCGTATGCCTTTCATGCCTACCGGAAAGAATCCGGGAAAGTCTCTGTCTTGGGTAGACACGAGTTGGTCTCTAATTATTCGTTGAGACAGTTATGTCCAGTAAGGCATGGTGAGGTATGATGAGTGGTGATTCTGTCTGATTGGTGTGAAATATATTTCTTATGCTTATCATGTAGGAAATGCTTTAACCTCCTGAGTCGACCATAGATCGAGTCTTGTTCCAGTAACCCCCATACTTGTTTCGTACTACCACTTGTCCCTACCATAGGTAGGGTATGGTTCAGTAAGTTGGCAATCCCTTCCTAGAACACACCGTACAAAGAGGCCATGGTGGAAGATACCGGCTGCATCTGGTAGGCATGCCACCTAGTCCGAGGACAGGGGTGTTTCCGGTTGGAGCCAAGGGGGTAGCTCCCCTAGTTTGCGCATGTTATAAATTTTGTGATCCCATGCTAATCGAGGTTGTAGCCTCCTCACTTAGAGTTTCGCTTAACGGGTGTCGTGGGTGATTCCAGACACTAGTAAGTTAGGCTGGTATGTACGGTCAGGTGTCTTTTCAATTAAAAGACCGTAGACGGAATTAGTCTCGTTGGACTAAAGGAATCCATTACTCGCGGGTAAAGAGCACACCCTCTGTAGAGATTATATCTATTCGAGTAGCTGTGTCCATGGTTAAGGACTACAGTCTGGGATGGGTCAAGTGTCGGCCTTCGGAGGAAAAATTGCTAAACCAGAACATGGATCATGACTTCTGACTCATGATGATTATGATTACTATTATTATGAACTAACCATTTACATTACTTGAAATATTGAATATCCCTGGGACGGTCCTACCTCCTGGATATTCACTGTGATTATTCTCTTATAAGCCCTTTATGTGGTGTCGCTCAGACGCCCGACTGTGGCATGCTTGTTATTTGAATTACTTATAAGCCCTTTATGTGGTGTCACTCAGATGCTCGACTGTGGCATGCTTGTTATTTAAATTATTTATAAGCCCTTTATGTGGTGTCGCTCAGACGCCCGACTGTGGCATGCTTGTTATTTAAATTATTTATAAGCCCTTTATGTGGTGTCGCACAGACGCCCGACTGTGGCATGCTTGTTATTTCTTTTATTTATAAGCCCTTTATGTGGTCTCGCTCAGACGCCCAACTAAGGCATGCTTTATACTATTATCCTTTCGAGGCGTCACTTCCGACACCCGATCGGTGCATTCTATTTCTACTCCCTTATTGCATATTCATGTGGTATATGAATAACCTGCTTGCGTGCATCATGAATTGTTATCTTGTGACTGACGTTGGGAGCATAGAATATTTCAGAGCATGATTATCATTTGTTATATTATACCCGTGTTCATAATGTTTGCGGGTACATTCAAAGTACTCACTGACGTGTCCCTGGCTATTGTCTTGGCCAGATTTCTTGCATGGAGAGGAGCGTTGCGATGACAGCCCCGGAACATACGCAATGGTGATAGCAGCCTCGCGAAGATAGGAGTTATCCAGGTCAGCTGTTCCTGTGGGAAATGGAGTCCCATAGACGCTGATGAATCGCAAACCCCTTCTGCCGTCAACCACTAGAAACCATTTGTTGTACTCATAGGCCAGAATGGTCTTGTACTACACATTTTGTATTTTGCTTGGAGTTTCTGTATCAAGTTGGTGTCTCATCAGCTAACAGTAATCCTGGGGCTGGTGAGCACAAGGGCCATTTTCTTGGAAATTAATATTCGGAAAATTCGGTCGCTACAACCTTGGTACCAGAGCCAAGCTGACCATTGGCTAATCCTATCTTAGTCATGTCGAAAAAACCTAGGTTAACCAACCCACCAGACCTTAACCTAACCCCGGCCAAGCTTCTCGTGTAAGATAGCCACACAGTGACCCCGACACCTTTTGGCAGTCAATTCCCAACCTATCAGCCTAGCCTGTCGATCATGCGCCAGTGACCGACACCTAAAATGTCTCATTCGCAAGCGTGCGAAGGAAGACCCCGTCCCCTCTTTCTATGAAAAGGGCACGCTAGCCTGAACCCAGCACAACACATCCTCTACCCCAAACCGAGCTATAATGCCTGGACGCATTGTTCATAATGAGACCACAACAGCCAACCTTGGGGGTTTTGTGACCGTGCTGGCAAACCTCACCCGCCGTGCCTTTGCATTAGAAGAGCCCCCAGAGTATGTTGTGTACCAAGGGCCCATGAGCGGTGAGAGCCGTCAATTCTGGGCCACTGTGCACGTCTATGGTAGGGTTCTATCGCCAGAATACCCCTACGGGTTCACCGGAAGGACAACTTCCTTTGAGCCACAAGCCATCCAACTAGCTGCTCGAGAGGCTATAGTTCAACTCTGGCACTTGTTGCCCAGACTCAACTATCGCTCGCCCTACTACTACCCCAGCCGTGACGGGTATGGTAAGCCACCCTAGCTTACCAACAGAGACCACGAGACGAATCCTGCATTGTTGCATCTGGTGCGCTATGTAAGTGCACTAGAGGAACTGTTCGATCAAATCACCCTTGATCTGATCGCAGCCTATGGAGAACTGGTCCGCCGAGCCCCGGCAAGAAGAGAAGATGAGCCCGACACCGACAACCCAGTCGTGCTGTTCGGACAACCAATCGAGTCCTTGAGGTCTGCCCCAGCCATCGACCAAAATGCCTTGGTGTCCCCAGAAGTGCTTCGTTGCCTTTTGGGAACACGCTCCAACGGGATTGTGGCCAACAACCCCCGCGATAGTCATCATCGCTAACCCGACCCTGCAGCCCCTCAACTCCATCCAGCTAACCCCGATGGAGAAACCCATGGAGAAGCCTCGACATCCACAAGGCACGCCCGCTTAGATATAAACGAGGTAGACTAAGTCACTCGAGTAGTACCAAGTCTTAGTATGCCCACGCCCTGTAATTGTGTGATCTTGTATCGCCATAATTAAATATTGTCTGCTTGTGCGCCACCATTTTAAATAGTAGCCATGCATAAGTATGTTGGCGTACGGTTGCATTTTGTAATTCCGGGCGTAGCTACCAAAAACCACCCCGACGACACCCACAGTAATACATCACTTTTGTGAGATATGTGTATATGTGGCATTGACCCCAACCCCATAGAGCAGAACCGACAAGCTAGTTACCCCCCCCCCCCCTCACAGTGATAAATGACCCAGCCCAGATGCTATATAAAAGGCCACCTCGTGACCTTCCCAAGTACCCCTCACCTTGTGCATAACCCTCACAGCCATTTCTTTGCCATGCTCATCCCTAGTATTTATCTGAGAACTCCAGATGCAACCCCAGGTAGTTGTGTTAAAATATTGTGGGACTTTACCTGCAGTACAATGAGTTCTACCCATCCACCCCAGTACGAGTTGCTCAAATCGAGGATCACCCCTTCCACCTCGAAATATTGGGCAGTGGTGCACATTCCTCCTGCAAAGCCCAAACCAAGACCCAAAGGAAGTCTCCTTCGTGGGAAAATCTATGCTGACTCCGCAAATGGCCATAGAAGCTGCTGCGTATGAAGCACTTGCTCGCCTTCGATTCGCGGTACCCTATGCCAGCGAATGGGGGTATTATTACTTCCCGAGTCGTGCAGTACCTGGAGAAGTAGCATCTTTTCCCGGTGGACGAATTGAGAGAGACCCAGTGCTGGCCAACCTTGCCCAGTATGTCATCGCTCAAGAGCGTTTGACCCAGCGGGTAATGGGTTATCTCCAGAGCCTCGCTGATTTAAATCCTCATATCACGATTGGCAGACCACTGAGGCCCGACCAGGAGAGACGCATTCACTGACTAGTCAATCCGCTTCCCCTGATAGAAGAAGAGTGTGCCCCAGTACCAGAGACGTTTTCTCAGGACCCTGTATATTTACCGTTTTCATTGTAGACGTCACTGCTATGTTTATTGTTCCCCGACTTTTATTTATGTGTTGCAACTTATGCATGATATCCTAAATTTGTGCGATGAATTAAATATTTGGTTTCAATTAATGAGAGTAGTTTTTACTGCTGTTAATTTTATTAACTGTTTTCGCTCTCGGTAAATTCTGAAGTGGGATTTTTTTTCCCTGAGTTGTTGCAGCGTATATCTCTTCATGACATAGATTTTTATTAACGCAGCACCACGACAGCAGACTCAAAACCACAACCACTCGACCCCGTGCACTAATTGCAAATCCACGTGCACATTTCGCACCTAACTGATCACCCCCTAGCACACCGCAGTCTCCGAAGAAGAGATTTGTGGGTAATTGTTCGGGTGCAAGTTGCCTCCAGCACACTGACAACAGTTAGCACTCGACACCGCTCTTAATCCTCATGATCACCGCCACCGCGGAGAGCTAACACTCGAGCAGCAGCATCACGACGATCATCGAGGATCATCGCGCACAAGAGCACGGAGAACCCCAGCAATGCCGCCAACTCTCCGCACATCAGGATCATGTACCAGTCCGGCATCAAATCCGCCATAAGAGCCTCGTCTCGAGCTCCTGCAAACATAAATGGAGGAGAAGGAAGGAGAAGGAGAAGCGAGGCCAGGTGTGAGGAAGAAAAAGGAGCACCTCGGTCATTTTATAGCTCGAGATCGGTGTATAGTGGGCGAAGTCCACCAGCGCCGCTCGTCGCTCGATCGTCGGTGTTCGGAGGCGAATCCACGAGCAGTGCCAACAGTGCACTGGCCCGCGAGGTGAGTGCACATTGCATTGGCAGCTAGCATGCCACGAACTACCACAGTATGACCTAGATGCCCTACGCGCTAGACATCGCCGGTGGAGAAAGTGCAGGAAAGCGCGCGAGAGAGAGGAAGAAGAGAGAGCCATAGGTAGAAGAAGAGACTAACAGTGGGCCCCGGGTCCATCTGTCAGCCAGAGAGAGCACTGTGCTCTCGGGTATGACCAGCGTATTTTTGAAATTTAGAGATCTATTCTAAATTTACTGTAACCAAAAGTAGGAATTTCTTGTTTTCCCCCAACCATGGATTTTTCCATGCAGCGCCAGTATTCCACACTGTAGTTTTACACCACTTAATTGCCCACTCACTATAGCCACATTTTATTGCATGTATAGGATGGTTATTATTGTGATATTACTTTGAGATAGTAGGAGTAATTCTTTTCAAAACATCCCTTAGCAAATCTCGAGGACGAGATTTTTCTTAAGGGGGGTAGTGTTGTAACACCCCAAAAATTTAACCATGATTTATTAATTAAAATTTTACCATGGTAAATTAAATTTTTATTTTCTGGATTTTCTTTTAATTCAGAACCACTCTTTTCTCCTAATTGTGGAGTTTCCACCCCAAGTGAAAACCTTTCAAAAATATTGTTGGACTTGTATATCTCCCCAAGAACATTTCTTCTATCAGTGGAATTATTTCTACAATTATTTTCCCTGAGCTTTATTTCCTTAAAAATGATTTTTCATAAGTTTTATGTTTCCATTTGCAATACAACCCTTTCAAATACTTCTTTAAAATCCCCACAAAAATTTGGGGATGTCATGTGATGTTCCCACATCACTTTTATGCAAAAATTTCTTTTAGTCATTTGGAAATTTTGAGCCCTACCCCAGTTTTCAAATCTGGTCCAGTTTGTAATTTGCACTACAACCTATTTAAATATTTCTTTGTAAATTCCACCAAAATTTGGGGATGTTAGTAGTAGTGTATAATTCAACTTTATGCAAAAACCCATTGGTGTTCTTTGAAAAATTTGAGCAAACCATCCTCATCTTCATTCTGGTCCAGTTTGGTTATTTATACTGCAACCATATTTTATCTTGCTCTTGTTACCTTAGGATTTGTCCTGCTTGAAGTACACCCTACCAAACCCTTAAGTCCAGGATTTGGGAACCATTTGAATATTTTTGGTCCATGCAATAATGCCCTTTATTTCCTGTCCAGATTTGGTTTTCTCAAAACTTGCACTAGGGAGTTTTTGTTTTCATCAAACTAACCTTGCCACCCACTTTATCATCTAAAGAGACTCCGATCTGGAGATTTTGGCCACCCAAAGAGATGCCTAGATGCCCATGGCATTCTGTCGAGCACCTTGGGTTCATGGACAAATTTGACATAGTTTTAAGTTTGCATTATGAACTTGATCCCCTGACCCGACAACCTTGTCCACTAAGCTCCTAGCTACCTCTAACCTAGACATGTTAACTACAAGCCTCATTCGATCCCTCTAACACACGTTGGCATTTCGTCGAGCACCTGGCGTGCATGCTCTGGGCGTGCCCAGAGCGCAGGTTTCCACGCACGCGCGCAACCGAGCCACCACGTTCGCTTACCACCCGCGCCCTAGCGTTTGCTCGCCTGCAGGGCCACGCCCTGTCCTCACCTGCTCGCCAGAACCCTCCAAGCCACCCCTGGCGCCCTACAACGTCGCCGTTAGAGCTCCCTTGGTGGCACGCCGGCGTCCGCAGCAGGCTCCTGCCATGGACGGTGCCGCCCGAGCCACTCCAGCGCGCCAACTCGCCCCTAAACAGCCCGAGCTCATCAACGAGTCTGTCCGCTAGCGCCCGTCGCCGCCACGTCGCTCTGCTAGCAACCGAATGGTGGTTCGCCAACGTTCTTATCCGTAGCCGCAGGGACCGACCTCCCGATCACGCGTAGGCTCGTTAGCAACCCTGTTCGAGTAGTAGGAAGCCCCCCTCCTACCCAGTTGGCCAGAGGCCATCATCTCTCCCATCTCCGGCAGGGCCGGCCGCAGCCACGTTCCGGTAAAATCTGGCCAAGACCGAGGCCCCTAACTCCTCCCATGCTCCCATCCTCCTCCCCTCGACCACTTGGAGGACCGCCCTGGACTGGCGGATCCATCCCTGCCCTCGGAATCCCGTGGGGAGCCGCAGTTCGTCGGCGGCAATCGCCGGAGCTCCGCCTCTGCTCGGCCAGAGGAGAAAGAAGGTGCGGCCGACTGGTCAAACCTGACCAGTGGGCCCGATGGACCCACTGTCAGTGACCCAACGACGACCCATGCTAGCTTTAGTGGAAGCGTAAAACCCAGAGTATGTTTCCTCCTGTTCGAAAATGTATTACTCCCCAAACCGTTTTCTTTTTCTGATTTTTATTAAAAAATAGATTTTCACTAAACTTTGACTGGCTCTAACTTTTTAATTATAAGTCCAATTGATTTGATTCTTTTTTTGTTGTTTCTCCAATTGTGTCTAGTTTATTTTCATATTTATTTGAAATTTTTACAAACAACTTTTTTGTACTGTTTTGAAACTATGTGTTAATTTGAAATTTTCTTACATAGGATTTTTGGAGAGGGAAGCAACTTTCGAAAAGTGCACCCCCACTTGCATACTCTTGAAGGCAAGCATTCTGAACCCTGGCATAATATTGGTGCGTGTTGTTTGATACAAATACGACACCACCTCGACGCGAAGTATTCGGTATTTTATGTGGTGCGATGATCATATTCATGAGTGCATAATGATGATTCCTTGCTATTGGGATTTTGATATGCTTCTGATAGTAATCACCCTCATATGCATTTCATGCCTACCGGAAGGAATCCAGGAAAGTCTCTGTCTTGGGTAGACATGAGCTGGTCTCAAATTCTTCGCCGAGACGGTTATGTACGGTAAGGCATGGTGAGGTATGATGAGTGGTGATTCTGTCTGATTGGTGTGAAATATAATTCTTATGCTTATCATGCAGGAAATGCTTTAACCTCCTAAGTCGATCATAGATCGAGTCTTGTTCCAGTAACCCCCATACTTGTTTCGTACTACCACTTGTCCCTACCATAGGTAGGGTACGGTTCAGTAAGTTGTCAACCCCTTCCTAGCACACACCGTACAGAGAGGCCATGGTAGAAGATACCAACTGCATCCGGTAGGCATGCCACCTGGTCCAGGGGCATGGGTGTTTCCGGTTGGAGCTGAGGGGTAGCTCCCCTAGTTTGAGCGCATTATAAATTTTCTGATCCCATGCTAATCAAGGTTGTAGCCTCCCCACTTAGAGTTTCGCTTAACGGGTGTCGTGGGTGATTCCAGACACCGGTAAGTCAGGCTAGTGTGTGTTTTCAATTAAAAGACCATAGACGGAATTAGTCCCCATGGACTAAAGGAATCCGTTACTCATGGGTAAAGAGTACACCCTCTGCTGAGGTTATATCTATTCTAATAGCCTTGTCCACGATTAAGGACTACAGTCTGGGATGGGCCAAGTGTCGGTCTTAGTGTCGGCCTTCGGAGGAAAAATTGCTAAACCAGAACATGGATCATGACTTGTGACTCATGATGATTATGATTACTATTATTATGAACTAACCATTTACATTACTTGAAATATTGAATATCCCTGGGACGGTCCTACCTCCTGGATATTCACTATGATTATTCTCTTATAAGCCCTTTATGTGGTGTCGCTCACACGCACGACTGTCGCATGCTTGTTATTTGAATTACTTATAAGCCCTTTATGTGGTGTCGCTCAGACGCCTGACCGTGGCATGCTTGTTATTCAAATTATTTATAAGCCCTTTATGTGGTGTCGCTCAGACGCCCGACTGTGGCTTGCTTGTTATTTAAATTATTTATAAGCCCTTTATGTGGTGTCGCACAGACGCCCGACTGTGGCATGCTTGTTATTTCTATTATTTATAAGCCCTTTATGTGGTGTCGCTCAGACTCCCGACTGAGGCATGCTTTATATTATTATCCTTTCGAGGCATCGCTTCAGACACCCGATCGGTGTATTCTATTTCTACTCCCTTATTGCACATTCATGTGGTATATGAATAACCTGCTTGCGCGCATCATGGATTGTTATCTTGTGACTGACATTGTGATCATAGAATATTTCAGAGCATGATTATCATTTGTTATATTATACCCGTGTTCATAATGTTTACGAGTACATTCAAAGTACTCATTGGTGTGTCCCTGGCTATTGTCTTGGCCAGATTTCTTGCATGGAGAGGAGCGTTGCGATGACAGCCCCGGAACCTACGCAATGGTGATGGCAGCCTCGCAAAGATAGGATTTATCCAGGTTAGTTGTTCCTGTGGGAAATGGAGTCCCATGGACGCTAATGTACCGCAAACCGCTTCCGCCGTCAACCACTATAAACCATTTGTTGTACTCATAGGCCAGAATGGTCTGGTACTACACATTTTGTATTTTGCTTGGAGTTTCTGTATCAAGTTGGTGTCTCATCAGCTAACAGTAATCCTGGGGCTGGTGAGCACAAGGGCCATTTTCTGGGAAACTAATATCCTGAAAATCCGGTCGCTACACGATTAGGCCTCACCTTCATCCGAGGAATCGGTGATGATACTGCTCTTCTGGTGGTGCAGGTGAAGACGACGATGTGGGAATGGAGGTGGCGCAAAAGACGAGTGGAACATCGGGGCGGCTCCTTGGAGGTGGAAGACAAGGTGGCTGAACCGGCGGGACGACGAGATCGACGATGGATCCTCATCTAGTGCGGTTGATGAGGGACATCGAGGTGTTGCTGTGGACGACATCGTTGGGGAAGAGGCTCCGGCTGGGTGGCATACGTAGGAGGGTGTGGGGCTTCGCGCGTTTTCGCAGCCTCGATGTACGATTGGGTGAGTGGATGGGATGGGAGGGGGAACCATGGTTTATGGATGCACTTGTCCAAAATGTGGGGTAAGTTATGAAAGTACCCCCACCGATTTGAGCTAGGTGGTTATTTTGGTTCAGGGGTATCACGGGCATTTCGCGTGTCGGGATTTCGCAGGAGGTGGAAGTTTTCGCGTGTGTTGTAATTTTGGCATAGCAAGGCGCGGGTTGAGATGGAGGGAGTTTTTGGAGCACAACGAGACAAAAGTATATCTTAAATATTTCGAGGTAACAAGACGCTGGTTGAAATTTCTAGACAAGCCTAACGTGTACTTTACCAAATCAGTTCGCACTTCCCTCGACGAAAAAACAGAAAGAAAACAATTCTCACCACACAAGAGAGTCTAGTCCCGTGCACTGTACCAAATCAATTGGCACTACAAATGCCATTCAAAACATTGAATTCATGTTATGTTCAATTAAAATATTTTGCTACGTGTATGATGCGTGCAACCTGCTACTCAAATGAACGTTTTAGTGCATTCCAAGTGTATATACTACCGTTTCAACATGAACTAAATTTGAATTTGTTTCTCTATTTGAATAAGATCTAAAATCATGATTGTTTCCAAGTTAAACCATTTGAATTCGTTTCTCTAATTTAATAAGATCTACAATCATCATTATTGTCAAGTTAAACCATCGTTTGTATATTATCTTCACAGCACACCACATGATTACTCTCGAGTTAGATATGAAGTATGTGTACAATATGAACTCGAACTCGATTTTTTTAATCCACTTTATGTTGATTTCAAATCACAGTACATTGCAAGCTCTAGCTAGATCTTCATAATCTAAACCATGTCTCATATGTATAATGTGTTTATCACATAATGGATGGAGCCCTTCCCCAACGCCTACAAGTATTTAGATGTGAGTTGCAAACACCACACATTATCACAAATTCAAATAAAATGTGAGATTGTTCGATGTATAGTATGGTTTAGATTGTTCGATATTTAGGTATGAGTTGGAAATGCCACACATTATCACATTATGGTATAACATGTCCAAAACCACACCACGCATATCACCGCTATATTCATGCATGCATATGTTTATAACACTATGATCTCCTATTCAAATATATGAATCCACTTTCATATCGAATTATGATCTTTGTTAGTCTCTTACACCCACACAATTCTCTAACCTTTGTAGCTAGCACTAACTTTCTCTTGTGCATGCACACGCCCTCCTCGCCCTCCCCCTCCCTCAGCATTCTATCCATTGTGCGCATTCATTTTATTTCTTTAGGTCGTTCTCCCACGGTCTCCACAAATCCTTTCTGACACACACCGACCGATAAACCTCACCAGCGATGTCTGCCTACCACGTACACACGCATCTTCCATCTGCTCCTTTCTGTGTTCATGCCTCGTGTCTCTCATACGGTCCCTCACACGTGTAAGCTCTCGAACCTCTTTTCTTCAGTCTCACAAACCGCACACTCCTCCCCCTATCTAGCTAGTAGGCCTCTCGCACCACCTCCTAGCTCCATTGTCTCTGTCTATCCGTCTCGCTGGGCCTTATTTGCCTCTAGCAAATGGATGTACACCGACCGATATCCCGCTATACATATAGCTAGCTAGGTCGTTATAACTCGTTTTCTCCATGTGCCGATCGATCTACCTCATTAGTTATGTTTTTCCCTTCCTCCGACACACAACAATTGATCTATCGTTCTAGTTAGGTTTGCTTACCAAACACATGGTCCCCGTTCATCATCCATGCATGCCTCCTGAAACATCTATCACACACACACACATAAAGAAACACATCCCCACTCTTATTGATAATATTGCAGTTCTAGCATCAGTTAGTCTAGTAGGCCTCTCCCACCATCTTCGAGAAGCAAGTCCACCATCCATCCAGCACTCTACCCCTCTCCCTCTGTCTCTCTCTTTCTCTCCTCTCTCTCTCTCTCTCTGCCCCAACCTATTTCCCGTCCTTCACTTATGTATGGATGTCGACCGATCTCCCTCAAGACATAGCTGGGAATCTCCTTCTCAACACATATACGAGTGAATCTACCTCTCTAGTTAGGTCTCTGCCTCCCCCTCCCCACACAAACACCGATACATCGAGCACTCTAGTCATTGATACGTCTCCAACGTATCTACTTTTTCTAACGCTTTTTGTCTTGTTTTGGACTCTAATTTGCATGATTTAAATGAAACTAAAACTGGACTGACATTGTTTTCAGCAGAACAACCATGGTGTTGTTTTTTGCAAAAATAAAAGTTCTCGGAAGGGAACGAAACTTTGCGAGGATTTTTATACAATAAATAATAATTTCTAGAGCCAAGATCCACCGTAGGGGGGCACCTGGGTGGGCACAACCCACTAGGGCGTGCCCCCCTCCTGGCATGCCCAGGTGTGTTGTCCCCACCTGGTGGCCCTGTGGACCTTGAAACGGACGCTCTAAAACCTTATTTTTCTAGAAAAAATCAGGGAGAAAGAACTATCATGATCCAGGAGACAGAGCCGCCGTCACCTCTTTCTTCATCGGGAGCCAGATCTGGAGTCCGTTTGGGGCTCCGGAGAGGGGATCTTCGTTCTTCGTAATCACCAACCCTTCTCCATTGCCAATTCCATGATGCTGCCCACCGGGAGTGAGTAATTCCTTCGTAGGCCCGCTGGTCGGTGAGGAGTTGGATGAGATTCATCATGTAATCGAGTTAATTTTCTGAGGGCATGATCCCTAGTATCCGCTATGTTCTAAGATTGATGTTGCTATGACTTTGCCATGCTTAATGCTTGTCACTTTGGGCCCGGGTGCCATGATTTCATATCTGAAATGTTTATGTAATCACCATTATATCCATGTGCTAGATTTGATCTTGCAAATTATAGTGACCTACTACGTGTTATGATCTGGCAACCCTGGAGTGACAATAGTTGAGACCACTCCCGGTGATGAACGTAGTTTGAGGAGTTCATGTATTCACTATGTGTTAATGCTTTGTTCTAGTACTATATTAAAAGGAGGCCTTAATATCCCTTAGTTTCCAATTGTACCCCGCAGCCATGGGAGGTAGGACAAAAGATGTCATTCAATTTCTTTCCATAAGCACGTATGACTATTTACGGAATACATGCCTACATTATATTGATGAACTGGAGCTAGTGTCGTATCGCCCTAGGTTATAACTGGCTCATGATGAATATCATCCAACAAGTCACCGATGCAATGCCTACGAATTTATCTTATATTGTTGTTTCTAAGTTACTATTGCTATCGTTACTGTTGCACTTGCTACAAAATTACTTCTCTCACTGTTGTCGTTACTGTTACTACTGCTACTATTATCAAAACTATCATATTACGTTGCTACTGATCATGTTGCTGCAGATAATTAATCTGCAGGTGTGGTTGAATTGACAACTCAGCTGCTAATACCTTCAAATATTCTTTGGCTCCCCTTGTGTAGAATCTATAAATTTGGGTTGAATACTCTACCCTCGAAAACTGTTGCGATCCCTATACTTGTGGGTTATCAAGACCTTTTTTGGCGCCAGTGCCGGGGAGCATAACTATATTTGTTGAGTCACTTGGGATTATTATCAACTTATCACTATGAAGAATCTAAAGGATGCTAAGACTAATATTTTTCCCTCTAAGACGAGGGGAGGTTAGGAACTGCCATCCAGTTCTGCTTTAGATTCACCTTATGTTATAAGTAAACTTGCAACACCACCACATGCTATCAATTCGGATATGTGGCAAGTTATTGATGATGTTACTTCTGCTATGGATAATTCTTATGATGATGCTGCTACCTTGCTTGATGATAATGATGTGCCACTTGGTGACTTTCTTGATGAACAAATTGCTAGAGTAATACAACATGATGTTGTTGAATCTGATGATGAGCTTGAAACTGAAACTCCTAAAACACCTGCTAGAACTAGCCTTCCTAGATATGAATTGCCTATGGTACCAGAAGGTTATGTTATGAATGAGGATACAACTACAGATAGTCTTGCTTGTAAGGATAGAGATGATTTAGAGAAATTATTATGCAAGTGTAAAGAAAAATCTCTGAATGCTAGAATGAAATATGATCCTAAGTTTGCTACTTCACATATCTTTATTGATGATAAGTATTACGAATTCTCTGTCGACCCAGAGTTAATTACTTTGGTTGAATCTGATCATTTCCATCGTTATGAAACTGAAACTATTGTGGAACATCTTACTAAGTTGAATGACATAGCCACCCTTTTCACTCATGATGAGAAAACTCGCTATTACTTTATTCTCAAATTATTTCCTTTCTCATTAAGGGGAGATGCTAAAGCTTGGTCCAATACTCTTGCTCTTGGTTATGTGCATAGTCCCCAGGATATGATTTATTACTTTTCTGAAAAATATTTCCCTGGTCATAAGAAACAAGCTGCTTTACCGGAAATATTTAACTTCGTTTAAATTAAAGAAGAGAGTCTCCCACAAGCTTGGTGGAGGCTTTCCCAGTTACTTAATGCTTTGCCTGATCATCCTCTTATGAAAAATGAAATACTTGATATCTTCTATAATGGAATAACTGATGCTTCTAGGGATTTCCTAGATAGTTGTGCTGGTTGTGTTTTCAGGGAACGAACTATTGGGAAAGCTGAAGAATTATTGAATAATATACTGAAAAATTATGATGATTGGACTCTTCCTGAACCACCGGCTAAACCTACTCCGAAGAAGAGGGGTATATTATATCTCAGTCCTGAAGATATGCAAGAGGGAAAGAAATCCATGCAGGAAAAAGGTATTAAAGCTGAGGATGTTAAATATTTACCTCCTATGGAAGAAATACAAGGGCTTAATGCACCACCACCTCCTAAGGTGGTAGAGGTAAATTCTCTTATTAAATTCAATGAAAATGACAATCCTCACAATATGCACCCTAGCCAATGTCTTTATGAGTTTGAAAAATATATTAGAAAGCAAGATCACTTCAATGCAAATGTTATGAAACAATTGAAATATAATTCTGATATGATTGCTTGCTTGAGTGATTTGTTATTTAGAATCTCAAATGATGTTAGAGGTGTTGGGAAACATGCTTCTATGGTTCAAACTCAGTTCGAACAAGTTGCTAAATCTCAAAGAGGATTGCTTGATGAAATGAATAAGAACATACAGGACTTTGCTGTTAGAGTAGCAACTAGAGGAGGTAAAATGACTCAGGAACCACTTTATCCTGAGGGACACCCAAAAAAGAATTGAATAGGATTCACAAAGGAACAACACCACTGCACCTAGTTCTTCTAAAAAGAAAAATAAAGAGGAAATTGGTAGGACTTTGCATGCTCCTAGTGAACTTGAAATAGAAAAACCTCCTGATAATGATAATGAAACTTCTATCTCTGATACCGAAACTCAGTTTGGTAATGAACATTCACCTAGTGATAATGAAAAAGATAATGCTGATGTTCATGAAGACTCTCAACCTAATAATGAAAAAGAACAAGACAATGATGTTGCGATAGAACCACATTTTGATCTTGATAACCCACAATGTAAGAATAAAGGTATGATAAAAATGACATTTTTACAGAAAAAACGGTAAAGAAAGAGAACCATGGGTTCAAAAACCAATGCCCTTTCCACCCAAGTCAACTAAAAAGAAAGATGATGAAGAATTTGAGCGCTTTTCTGAAATGCCGAGGCCAGTATATTTGTGTACTCGCTTGACTGATATCTTGAAGATGCCTCCTTATGCAAAGTACATGAAATACATCATCACCAATAAAATAAAAATACCGGAAGCCGAAATCTCCACTATGCTTTCTAATTATACTTTCAAAGATGGAGTACCTAAAAAATATGGAGATCCGGGAATACTAACTATACCTTGCTCTATCAAATAGGATTATGTGAAAACTGCTTTGTGTGATTTAGGAGATGGTGTTAGTGTTATGCCTTTCTCTTTATATAAGAGACTTGACTTGAGTAAACTCACACCTACTGAAATATCTTTGCAAATGGCTGATAAATCAACTGCCATACCTATCCGTATCTATGAGGATGTGCCCGTTGTTGTTGCTAATGTTACTATTTTGACTGACTTTGTTATAGTTGAGATGCCTGAGGATGACAACATGTAGATTATCCTTGGTAGACCCTTCTTGAACACTGTAGGGGCTGTTATTGATTGCAATAAAAGCAAGGTCACTTTTCATATCAATGGTAATGAGCATATGGTGCACTTTCCGAAGAAACAATTCCAGGTGAATGGTATTAATGTCATTGAGAACTCTCCGACAATCACAATTGGAAGTTTTCAAATACCTCTACCTACTGTCAAAAAGGAATATGAAATGCTGATTGTTGGGGACGTTCATATCCCCGTTGAGTTCTTCGGTTTCATGCTAATCGAAAGTGGTTGTTAATAAGACTTGATCAACCTTATTAATGGATCATTTTTGAGCAGTATGAAGCTGATGAATTTAGTAAGCACTACCTTCTATCCCTACTTTTTATTTCTATTTTTATTAGTTAAATAAAATAAAATGCCATGTTTTATCTATTTTCTGAATTTCCTGTGCAATAAAAAAAAGACCCAAAAATAAAAGTTCTAAGAATGCTCTAAACATTTAATACAATTTTTTTCTAAATATTTAAGAATTTCTGGTGCAAACAATATCAGAGGGAGGTGCACCATGTGGGCACAACGCACCTGGGCACACCAGGACCCCCAGGCGCGCCCTGGTGGGTTGTGGTCCCCATGTGGGCCCCCTCACTTATCCCTTGACACCACATCATCACTTACCTCTAGAAAAAATTCTCCATTGCTCTCTCTCCCGTGTTCTTGCTCTCAAACCCGCAGATTTCAATCTGTTTGCTCGAAGCTCCGTTTCCAAAACTGTTTTGGGGGATTGTTGCTTGCTATGTGACTCCACCGTTTTGTCCAATTAGTTTTTGTTTTAGTGGTTTATATTTTGAATAATTATCTACTCTTGGTGATGATGTAGATGAGCTTGCATGTTGAATTCTTAGTGTTCTAAGTAGTTTGAATGCTTGTTATGGCTTCTATGCGTCCCTATGAGTAGTTGCTACCAATTTTGTGAAGTTTTGTTGAGAAAAGTTTATGGACTAAAAATTTCAGAATTTTTGTTCCTAGGAAAAGGATGAATATCTTTAGGAAGTTTGGTTCCAAGAAGAACTCTAAGGTAGTTATTGGGGAGTCGTCTGACAGTGATCTCCATCCTTGGAGGTTGGCGAAAGTACGGTCATGCGAATGGCCGCACACCCAGTTCATGGAAGAGGCTGGAATCCTTCAGGAGTTCACACAATATGCTGCTAATGGCGGCCCCAACGACTTCATCGCAGCTGAATGCGAACAGTATCATCTCCTCACAAACATCTTTGTTCAAAGTTTTACTTTCCTTCCTAGGAATAATCCTCCTGAGGTGCGGTTTGATTTATATGCTGAAACCCATCAGATACCACTTGCTGAATTTTGTAACATATGCATGATCCCTTCTGGTGGGAGCTTAGTTGAGCTTAGGCCGGTAGAGTTTGAGGCCTTTTATCATACCTTGACGGTGGGAGATGAGAGAGGGGTGTCAGCTATCACTGCCGCTAGCTTGCATTTTCCTAATGTTCATTACTTTGCTCTTTTCATTGCCAGATTCTTGCTTGCTAGAGAGAAGGTGGGTGCACTCAGTTCACCAGACCATGCCGTTTTACGTCGTTTTTGAGAGGGTGACAACACTTATCGCTTGGGAGCTATTATGGCACGTCGCCTCCACATCAATAAGTCTAAGCGTAAGATACATCGTGGGATTTTCACTACTCATTTGGCGGCTCACTTCAAGGTTGAGATATGCCTTCATGATTACCCTTTGACCAAGGTTTACCTAGACCGCGCAGCCATGGAACACCACCATTTTATTGCACGAGATTACCCTGACATCCTTATTCCTTATGACTTGGTTTTCCGCATTGGAACTCATGATATTATTCCATGGCCTACTCCTGCTTTGTTTGATCCTGTGGCCAGGGGCGGATATAGGATTATTCCTGCGGACATCATCGCCTACCAGAACGATCAGGCTGCAGAGGAGGACGAAGAGCCTCAGCAGTGGGATTAGTGGATGCCCGCTCCTCAATACTCCAACTACTATCCAGGGTTCTGATTGATTTCCAATTTAGGCCAAAAGCCTAAGCTTGTGGGAGTACATGTTTCTCACCAACATTACATTCATGTCCACTAATTCCATTTGTCGGTGTTCACAATTTTTCGTTGTATCATCCATGCTTAACTTTATTTTCTTGCTTTCTTCTTGTGTGTTTGAAAAACCTTAGAAAAACCAAAAAAAATAGTGTAGTTAGTTCACTTTCTATGCATGCTTACTCGTAATACTAAAAAGAAAAACCAAAAAGATTTCCTTGTTCTTCTTTTGCTTGTTGGGAGCTTTCCCATGTAAATAGTTTTTCTCATTTTTGCTTTTCCCCTTTTATTTGCTTGTTCAAGAAAACTAAAAACTCCAAAAATATTTCAGTGTGTTTCTCTGGATTTCTTTTCTTTTTATTCGAGTTGTACCGAGGAGAAGACCACGATGAAAATGTTGAGTGGCTCTCTTATGAATAAGTATTGATCTTATAAAGAGCCCATTTTACCTTGTCTACTCCTGTTGAATAAAATGTTTTGTACATTCCAGCTTAGTCCACGGCATTCTTGCATTGTTATAACTTTCATATCATTCGGTCGAGGAAGTGAAAGGAAATAATGACGATATTTGATGAACTGGCCGTGGCAGAGAGAAACGGATATGAACTCGACTTGTTATGTTTGTGTAAATATGTTTAACATAGTATCCATGATTCAGCCCATTATGATTAAACATGTTTGCAAGGACAATTAGAGATTATAGTTTCTCATGCCATGCATAAGTAGCTAGGAGTGGATAATGATTTATCTTGGATATCAACATTGCGTTAAAATGATTGTGATGTAGGATGATGATATGGTATCCTCCAATGAATGTTCGGGTGGCTTGACTTGGCACATGTCCATGCATGTAGTTGAATCAAAACCAACATAGCATCTATGATATTTACGTTCATGGTGTTCATATCCTACTCATGCTACTGTCCAATGTTACTTATGCATAATGCATATTCATGACTGTTGTTTCTCTCTAGCTGGCCACTTCTCAATCTAATTGCTAGCCTTCGTGTGTACTAAGTGAGAATTCTGCTTGTACATCAAAAATGCTGAACCCAAAGTTATTCCATATGAATCCACTAGACCTACCTATATGTGGTATTACCCTTCAATCCTAAGTAAATTTGCATGTGCCACGTCTAAAAACTTCTAACAAATATCCTTTTTGTGTGCCTGGATCATTCATGGAATGACATGAGGTGGTTGGTATCTTCCATGCTAAGCGGGTTATTTTCAGGTCGAGTGTTTATTCACTCGCCATCGCATGAGAAAAGGGCGGTAATAGGGATGCCCAGTCCCAAACTACAAGCAAAAAAGGCTTGCAAATAATCAAACAACAACTCCCAATGGAGTCAAAACCTTTACTTTTATCGCTTGGGAACCTCCACTAGCGTGCTTAGCATGGAAGATATTGATAACTAAAGGTCATGAAGTAAATGAGAAGGGTGCATGTCTCAAAATATCATTTACCTCTGTTTTAAAAACTTGAGCTCTCGCACCTCTACAAATCACTTCTTCCCTCTGCGAAGGGACTATCTATTTACTTTTATGTTGTGTCATCACCTTCTAAAAAAAGCGCCAGAAACTGAGAGCACTGCTATCATAACTTATTCATTGTGTGTAGCTAATGTTGGGTGCATCATGACTGGATCTTTTCTACCATGAATTACAATGTTTAGTCGCTACTTGGACTTTGGAGGTGCTCTGCATTTATGTTTTGCGGTCTCAGAAAGGGCTAGCGAGTTACCACTATTGTCATATTATATCATGGTTGTTTTGACAACGTGTTGCCGTTTGAGATATCTTCTTATTGCTCGCTAGTTGATTATGTTATTGATATGAGTTAATATAATCTTTAAGAGTTATTGTCGGCATGGTTAGTTACAATGTTGTCTAGAAACATGGGTTGTTGTTTAAGCTTCTTTATGCAAACAAGAGCAAAAGAGTTCCTAAAAGTTTTTCTTTTTCACTTTCAGTTTATCAACTGAACTGCTTGAGGACAAGCAAAGGTTTAAGCTTGGGGGAATTGATACGTCTCCAACATATCTGCTTTTCCTAATGCTTTCCTCTTGTTTTGGACTCTAATTTGCATGATTTGAATGAAACTAACCACGAACTTACGCTGTTTTCAGCAAAACTACCATGGTGTTGTGTTTCTGCAGAAATAAAAGTTGTAGTAATGGAACGAAACTTTGCAAGGATTTTTTATACATTAAACAATAATTTCTGGAGCCAAGATCCATCGGAGGGGGGCACCTGGGTGGGCACAACCCACTAGGGTGCGCCCCCCTCCTGGCGCGCCCAGGTGGGTTGTCCCCACCTGGTGGCCCCGCAGACCCTGAAACAGACGTTATAAAATCCTATTTTTCTAGAAAAAAAAAATCAGGGAGAAAGAATTATCCCGATCCACGAGACGGAGCCGCCATAACCTCCTATTCTTCATCGGGAGGCCAAATCTAGAGTCTGTTTGGGGCTCCGGAGATGGGGATCTTCGTTCTTCGTCATCACCAACCCTTCTCCATCGCTAATTCCATGATGCTCCCCACCGGGAGTGAGTAATTCCTTCATAGGCTCGCTGGTCATTTGAGGAGTTGGATGAGATTCATCATGTAATCGAGTTAGTTTTCTTAGGGCCTGATCCCTAGTATCCACTATGTTCTAAGATTGATGTTGCTATGACTTTGCCATTCTTAATGCTTGTCACTTTGGGCCCGGGTGCCATGATTTCAGATCTGAACCGTCTATGTTATCACCATTATATCCATGTTCTAGATCCGATCTTGCAAGTTATAGTCACCTACTACGTGTTATGATCCGGCAACCCCGGAGTGACAATAGTCGGGACCACTCTTGGTGATGATCGTAGTTTGAGGAGATCATGTATTCACTATGTGTTAATGATTTGTTCCGGTACTCTACTAAATGGAGGACTTAATATGCCTTAGTTTAAAATTGGATCCCACTTCCATGGGAGGGTTGGACATAGATGTCATTCAAGTTCTTTCCATAAGCACGTATGACTATTTACGGAATAAATGGCTACATTATATTGATGAACTAGAGCAAGTGATGTATCGCGCTAGGTAATAATTGTCTCATGATGAATATCATCCAATAAGTCGCCGATCCAATGCCGACAAATTTATATTATATTGTTCTTGCTAAGTTACTATTGCTATCGTTACTGTTGCACTTGCTACAAAATTACTGCTATCATTGTTACCGTTACCGTTACTGCTGCCACTATTATCAAAACTATCATATTACTTTGCTACTGATCATGTTGCTGCATATAATTAATCTCCAGGTGTGGTTGAATTGACAATTTAACTGCTAGTACCTTCAAATATTCTTTGGCTCCCCTTGTGTCGAATCTATAAATTTGGGTTGAATACTCTACCCTCGAAAACTGTTGCGATCCCCTATACTTGTGGGTTATCAGTCATGTCTTCCTGCCAGACACAAACTTGCCATGTGCCCTCTGATGTTCTGGTAGGTCATTCGCCCTATATATTTTACTTGCACACACACAATTTCGATGGCTCTCTTCATCGATCTCGCACCCACCCACTTGATCCTCTCTTCGACTCTATCGATATCTATGACCCCTCCCACTCTTCTCGTGGATCGCCCCCTCTATATATGATATAGATAGGCCTCTATTTCACACACATTACATGTGTCAAATTTTTGTTTGAGATATATCGACACATATTCCCACAAATACATTCATGAAATCACCCCCAACGAAAAACACTCATGAACGCACAGGCCATATGTCTAGGTTTGTATCTCTCTCTCACACACCAACGTTGGTGGGGAACATGCACGCACTGCGAACGTACTCCCGTCTCTTTCCCAACCACACCCGCGCAGGTACACGGTGGAGCTCATTTCTGTACAAAAAGGCAGCTGGTAATTTAACACGTGTACTGGTTGTCCACTTGATGGAGGATCATGTACCATGGGTGAACAAACAAATTGTGACTTGATGCGTTATGTTAAAAAAGAGGCAAACCATGTGGGGACTACCTTAGAGGCAAGGCTCTATACACTGGTGATGCTCTGTACATATTACTTTTGATGTGTCCCATCAACTGTCAGAACGAGGAGAAGCTTTCTTAGTACGCCGTCTCCCCCGGCCACGGGCGTAGTGGCTTGCAGAGTCGCAGGACGAGGAGAAGCTTTCTTACGACGCCTATGCTCGCTCCCTAGCCCACGCGCGCGGTGGCTCGTAGGACGAGGAGAAAATTTTACTACTCCCTCATTACTCCTTGTCCCTACCTTGGTTAGAGAGACTATCATACTGTTTGAAATATATGTCTTTTGTAGATTTCAATATGAACTACTAGTACATACTCCAAACACTGATGTATATAGACGTATTTTAGAGTGTAGATTCACTCATTTTGCTCCGTATGTAGTCCATATCGAAATAGACGTACTAGTACACACTCTCCCTCGCCCCTTGCCCCCCGACCCTCGCGTGACCCTCGCCCACGTGGTGGACCTACAGCAATTCATTCGGTCTTAGATAGCCAGAACGATATACTGTAGTACCATTATTGCTCGACTTCCCAAAGAGGCGAAGAGCCAAGCGCAAGGTTAATATTTTTTAGATGCCAAGCGCAAGGTTTATAGGAGAACAAGTAGTAGTAGTACTAGTAGTACGTACCAGTGGTACGTACTGTATGAGGAAGAAGGCAACAAGATGTATGTTTTGCGTGACATTCTCTTCTTACAGGACATGGTAGACCTAGTGGACCTCATTTTTGTAATGGGAGTACTATCATAGATGGCACGAATCCGAGTGGTGGGCAGCAGGAATAATTCGGAGCTACTTAGTCTTAAACCCCATGAAGAAGTCCCATCAAAAGGAATAGCCATCCTCTGCATGTGCTCCTATGTAAAATTATTAAATGAGAAAAAAAGAGAAAGAGACAAAGTAAAAAAAATCACTAGCAGTTGAGCCAGCCCTATTGTATCAGTGAATGATATTTCTACGTCGTGATTGACATGACTATATTATTAACCATGCTGCGGAGGTAGAAGCGGATTTTTATTTATTTGCGGAGGTAGTAGCAGATGGATATTCAACGAGGAGTGAAATGATGGCTGCTTCCTCGGTCAAACATAGAGAAAGGTGGGCCTCGTGATTTGACGGCTTATTAGTCATTATTACTGCCTAATCTTTGCCCATATAATAACTAAGTGGTAGAGTTGTGGGCTATACTTTTAATAACCATGCCCGAAGAGAAGAGGTGCATGCACCCACGCACGTAGTACTAGTAGCACTCTTTATGTCTTTTGCGTCTTCCCCAACCACACATGTGACACGATGGAGCTCATTTGTGTACAATGATGCAACCCACGTCATAATTTGACGCGTCTAATAGTAGTTACTCAGTTATAAATAATGGAGGGTCGGGAACCACGCATGAACGGTGCCGCATCATTTATAAATAAAGTTTTTTTCTTCAGTGGCACATACGCAATATAAATAGGTTCATATGGAGAGAAAAAGAAACCGCTCCACTATATACATAGCCAGGACGAGCCTACACGGTTGCTAACTGGGGTAGCTCTCTTCACACTCTCTCGCACAAAACGACTGTAGCCACATCTCTAACATCCGGGCGGACCATGTCCGCTGGGGGAAGGGGTGGATGCTTTGTGTAGATGCGGTCGCCGTCGCTGACAGCCAAAACCCATTGTCGACATGTCCCGGTCAGGGGTCCTTGCCGTTGTCTCTCACAAAGCCGGTGCGGTTGCCTTCGTCCCTTGCTCACTTCCATGATGTGGGCAGTTGCCGCCTCCCGCCGCCCTCCTCTAGGTTGAGCTACGTCCTGACATCCCTCAAGTACAACTTCCTTTACAGCCGGCTTGCACCACTGCCCCAGCTGCCCACATCGCTCCATGTGGATATTTCTCCACTTCTTCCCCCTCATGTACCTCTACTGGCTTGTACTATATTTGTGATGAGTTTATGTCTCATCAACTAGTCCCAGTAATCTTATTCTAATCACTCTTCTTCAATTTCCTTGCCACAGGGATGCTCATCTCGATTTAATCGGAAGGGTTGCAAACTTCATTTCTTCGGAAGGTTCAACGTCGCCCGCAAATTAAAGTTTGGTTAGGGTTTAAGGCTCAAGGGCTAGGGACTACATGGATCGTTTTTTTAGTTGTGTCTGTTCCAAAATAAGCGTCAACTTTAGTAGTAGTACAACTTCGTACTAAAGTTTGCATATAGTTGAGACAGTTATTTTGGAACGGATGGAGTACACATGGGCTATGATCTGCCAATCATTGAGATGCAATAGCATGCATGTTAGTCTCCTTTGTATTTGATGAAATGTTGCAACGAGGCGAACTTGGACGCAAGATGCATGAAACAGAAGGTGGAAACTTCGTAGCATTGTACAAATTTATCTTGCCGAGAAATTATAGTACGTACTATACTACTATGTAAAGAGTTAGGTGTCGCACGGTGTCTAGAAAATATGGTGATAGTGTGAGGTGGGCCATGTAATCACTAAGCTTGCGTGTTTTCACTGCTTTCGCACTCCTTCGCTGTAAGAATGGAGAAAATTGTAATCTACCTCATTTTGCTGAAATGTGGGACATCCAGCAGTTGTACCACCTCAGTAATAATGACCAATGAGCCGTCAAATCACATAGACCCAACAGTAAGTTGGATGGATGAAGCAACCATCACTCTTGAATCCGCTTCTCCCTTCAACGCAGGCGCCAGTGAGAGGTCACATCCACTCTACCCGGGCATGAATGCGGCACCGATTCTCTAGAGCGGCGTTAACCGTTTCGGGCGGGAAGCGCGCTGGCGATGGAGGGGCTGTGGGTGGGCCAGGCTGGTCAGGAGCGGGCATGGCAGCTGTCTTGACCGGACGCCCAGAAATGAGAGGATGCATCGAATCTCACGGCAAAATCATACACTACACGCCATCTCTTTGTAGGAGTATGTCGATGTGTCGCTCTCTCTAACACACACGTTGTTAAAAAAACACACACACACACACACACAGACACACACACACACACACACATAGGTTCATATAATAGGAATATCGTGCGAGTGGGAAGCCACATGAAGTGAGATAAATGAAGTACATACAAGAATAGAAGAGGTGACAAATATTCCATCAAACCTAGACTGAGGAGTAGTACTCCCTCCGTCTAGGTGTTAAGTCATCTTACAAAAATCTGATATTCCGAAAATGTTTAGCCGTCGTCCATTAACTTCGCATCTCAATCCCCTCGTAGCCTCGTTGCTAGCGAGCATTGTTACTTACTCTGCCTTGTTATCTCCACCAGAAACCCAACGCAGGGAGCGCAACTACGCGTTGATCAGTCAAGGAATCAAAGTCGTCTTGCATGTGAGTTAATATGTGGCTATATATAGTATCTAAAACAACGTCTCTTAATTGTTGTGATTAATTGTTGTGTTTAGAGACATAAATCAGGGCTTTGATTGGAGGAAGGACTGGTCAAGTTTCTCCTTCTCCCCTAACCAGCTTGCACCGTGGCCCCACTGCACCTTCTAATGTGGCTTACACCTAGACAGAGGGAGTAGTAAGAGATGTGGTGGCACACTGACTTAGGTCGAATATAAGTGCGCAAAATTATTGGAAGAGAGCAAAGTGTACAAACTAAATAATTAAATTGAATTTCTCTTTTTTACAAAACGGAGGCAAAAGATTTGCCTCATCCACTAAATAAGAGGAGAATAGAGTTTCACAGTTTGCAAGTGACCCTACAAATAAACGACATGGCAAATACTCTCAATACACCCTAGTTTCTTAGCACCCGCTGTAACCGTTAGTACATACGGTGGCACACTGACTTTGGCCGAATACAAGTGCCCAAAATATTTAAAATTGATTGATGGTGCAGCCCACCATTTCAATATTTTGACCGTGTGTGGTTTAGTGTTCTTCACTTTGGAGGGTCGTGTACCACATGTGAACGTTAGTAAGCGCGACCGGGAGGCGTGCAGTCTTAATTGCGAGTTGACTCCTTCGAGCGTTATTCTCTTCACGTGTTAGCATTGCCCCTAGTATTTTTCTTCACTACGTAAAATAAAGAGTTCCATTTCGTGCACAATTTAAAATGATTTCTATGGGTAGAAAAAGAAAACCACTCCATCTATATATGCTACAGCCTCGACCCTTGTTTTCTAGGGTTTGCTCTCTTCACACACTCTCTCTCGATTATATATATACACGCTGGAGCCTCAACACATGTAGTTTCTCTCTTCACACTCCCCCACCCTCTCCAGATCTAAACAAGACTTCTTTGGTATCTCTCTCTCTCCCCTCACTGCTGGTTAAAGAGCCGACAGGATCCATCCGCCGGGAAGGGAAGGAGGCTTAATGTTGTCGCCATCGGCGAGGGAGGGAATCCACTATCGGCGCAGCTGTTCTCTTTCACCAAGCAGTGGCGCGCGAGGGCCTCCGACCCCTTCTTCCTTGCTATCATACATAGTGTGGGAAGATCGGCCTCCTTCCGCCCACTGAGCCACACCTCGAGAACCTTAAGGTATAATTTACTTATTCCACATGCATTGCTCTCGCTGCATGTGGTATTTTTCCACTTCTGCACTTGAATCTAGGTGTTGGATCAAACAGGAAAGTAGTGGGGAAAGTTGTATAGCATGATTCTAGGACATGGTTCAAAGAGGAAAGGAAGGGGGGAAGTAGTACAGACTGGCTATCCAGCACCTACGTTGGTCGAAAAGGGAAAGCAATGGCAAACACAGTACATACATCTATAACAAGCTGATCTTTCTGTTTTAGGTGACAAGGCTATAGAGTTTGAGCAGGACTAGATTAGCTACCCTCACATAGGGAAAGGTGTCTAAAGATAACAAAACTGGGACCAACACAAATATGCTCCTTAGTTGTTTGTTGTTTGTTGCAACAGACTGTGCATCACCCCTTTATACATCGGTAGATACACATGGTGCTGGTGCGTCCACTGTCCCGTACAACTCTTTAGCTGTTGTTAATCTAAGGCCTTGTTTGGTTAAAAAGTCCTAGGAATAGTCCCAACTAAAAAGTCCCTAGTCCCTACCTGTTTGGTTCCAGGGACTAAACATGGACTAGAGCTTATTAAATGACATGCTAAAAGACCATGTTACCCCTAGTAATGAACTAATAGATATAAGGTGTGATGCGGGGTAGGGGCAACTGTTGGAAAAAGTCCTAAAAAGACTCTCCCTCAGGGCCTTCTTTCTTAAGTCCCAAATGCCCACTTTTAGTCCCTAAAAGTCCCTCCTACTTGGTTTAGATGAGACTAAAAGGAACTGTTTTAGTCCCTACACCAAAAAGGCCCTGTAAACAAACACCCTCTAATAATGCCGCTCAAAAATTGAAGCAATGCCATAGTTAAAAGGAAATTACATGTTTAACGAATTTTATTGTTAATATGAATCAATGCCACTGTTTGAGAAACACGGTAGTCTTGCTTTCTTTCCCATTTAGATTAGTTAGATGCTTCTTTTTGTGGGCTTATGTGTCATCCACCGTTATTGACCAATAGTCGTTTCCATTGCACCTCTATGTAAACAGGGTTATCTACTTCACCTCATTGCTATTGCCACCTTTTGTTGCACTTCACAGAACACTTTTGTTTTAAGAGTGTTTTGTGCAGTTCAACCAAAATGTCACACTGACAATGTTGCTTGATTGCCTGATCTTAGTGGAACTGCATAAGAGGAGATCTAAATTCCTATCCATGTTGGCAAATTTGTTTCAGATCTTCTTCTTGTGAGTTGTTTGAATTCCGCGTCATGAGAGGTCAGTACTACCCTTCTTTAACATGACTGTGCAGTGTGCTTTCATATGTTGTGCTACTTATGCAGTAATGTTGCTTGATTTTATTTTAGTGAATTGCACAAATGGAGACAAGACTTCCAATCTGTATGTGCACTGTAATATCCCATTGAGGTAAGATAATGATATTTCACAACTGTTATCCTATATTTTGCTACTGTCATCAGAAAATTAATGCCATTGTTTAGTACTATACTTGTGCACCCTAATTGACATACTAAATCTTACATTGAAGGCGAAGCTTGTCTGTTATTGAACCAGGTGATGAAGGGGAAGAAGAAGTGGAAGAAAAACAAAAATCATCTCCCGGTGCTGTAATGAAGCACTAGAACTGTGATGACACAAGTAATGATATAGTTTTGCATCTTAATTTATTGCCATGGTTGGAACGCGCAATTGTTTTGCCACTGATTTGATGCCACTCTTAATGTAATATGTAATTATCTCTACTTGTGCAAACAGGGATCTTCTTTCAAGATAACATATATTTTAGTGGAACTGCACAAGAAGATGTTGGAAACATTAAACTAATCGAGGATTATATAGTAAGCACGGAAACCACAGTAGATAACAACAGATGGTTCCCGAGAAGTGCTTCATCTATATGCTCTACATAATAAGCCTGCTGACAAAGGTTGGTACTGGCCCATGGATTTCATCTGTATGATTGAGCTTTATCATCTCTATTGGTGTTGTGCTATTGTTTAGATACTCTCATGAGAAAGTGGTATTGTCCTTGAGAAGTGCTTCATCCATGCTATTTTAATTATTTCCTTTCCTTTCTTCGTGCAAACAGGGATGCAACATTTAGTTGCTCTCTTGCCTTTGCACAACAGGATCATCCTCTTCATATCAGAAGGAACCAGTTGAAGGATGGTTACATTACTGCCCACAAGAACAAACTAACTTCAGCTTAGAAGGACTAACAAATCTCCCTCATTGTTGCTGTGATGGCCAATCCAATGTTGTTTTAGGATTCTTTACGGTGAGTTCCATTTTTTGAAATGTGTGCTCTATGTGGATCATGTAGGTTGCTTGTTTAAACTGTCAATTCATAGTACATTTTGCTTTATACTAATTGATACATCTCCAACGTATCTACTATTCCAAACACTTTTGCCCTTGTTTTGGACTCTAACTTGCATGACTTGAATGGAACTAACACGGACTGGCGCTGTTTTCAGCAGAACTACCATGGTGTTATTTATGTGCAGGAGCAAACATTGTTTCATGACCTGAAACTTCACGGAGACACTTTTCAGAAAATAAGAAAAATACCTGCCAAAGATGAAGGCCATGGGGCCCACCGTCTTGCCACGAGGGTGGGGGGCACGCCTGCCCCCCTAGGGCGTGCCCCCTACCTCGTGGGCCTCCTGTTGCGTCTCTGACTCCAAATCCACCTCCATATATTGAGTTTCGATGAGAAAAAAATTAGAGAGAAGAAATCATCACGTTTTACGATACGGAGCCGCCGCCAAGCCCGAAAACCTCTCGGGAGGGCTGATCTGGAGTCCATTCGGGGCTCCGGAGAGGGGAATCCGTCACCATCATCAACCATCCTCCATCACCAATTTCATGATGCTCACCGCCGTGCGTGAGTAATTCCATCGTAGGCTTGCTGGACGGTGAAGGGTTGGATGGGATCTATCATGTAATCGAGTTAGTTTTGTTAGGGTTTGATCCCTAGTGTCCACTATGTTCTGAGATTGATGTTGCTATGACTTTGCTATGCTTAATGCTTGTCACTAGGGCCCGAGTGCCATGATTTCAGATCTGAACCTATTATGTTTTCATCAATATATGAGTGTTCTTGATCCTATCTTGCAAGTATATAGTCACCTATTATGTGTTATGATCCATTAACCCCGAAGTCACAATAATCGGGATACTAACCGGTGATGACCGTAGTTTGAGGAGTTCATGTATTCACTATGTGTTAATGCTTTGTTCCGGTTCTCTATTAAAAGGAGGCCTTAATATCCCTTAGTTTCTGTAAGGACCCCGCTGCCACGGGAGGGTAGGACAAAAGATGTCATGCATGTTCTTTTCCATAAGCACGTATGATTATGTTCGGACTACATGCCTACATTATATCAATGGATTGGAGCTAGTTCTGTGTCACCCTAGGTTATGACTGTTACATGATGAATCGCATCCGGCATAATTCTCCATCACCGATCCATTGCCTACGATCTTTCCATATATTGTTCTTCGCTTATTTACTTTTCCGTTGCTATTGCTATCGTCACTACAAAATACCAAAAACATTGCTTTTACTACCGTTACCTTTTGTTACCGTTATCTCTACTATCATATTACTTTGCTACTAAACACTTTGCTGCAGATATTAAGTTTCTAGGTGTGGTTGAATTGACAACTCAACTACTAATACTTGAGAATATTCTTTGGCTCCCCTTGTGTCGAATCAACAAATTTGGGTTGAATACTCTACCCTCGAAAACTGTTGCGATCCCCTATACTTGTGGGTTATCAAGACCTTTTTCTGGCACCATTGTCGGGGAGCATAGCTCTATTCTTTGAGTCACTTGGGATATATATCTGCTTATCATTATGAAAAACTTGAGAGATCCAAAAACCAAGATCTAGCCCTCAACTACGAGGGGAGGTAAGGAACTGCCATCTAGCTCTGCACTTGATTCACCTTCTGTTATGAGTATGTTTGCAACACCTACACCTGCTTCTGCTATTCGTTCTGATATGTCGCATGTTATTGATGATGCCACTTCTGCTATGCATGATACTTATGATGAAACTACCTCTATGCCTGATACTACAACGCCACTTAGTGATTTTCTTGATGAACAACTTGCTAGGGCTAGAGAAATTGAAAATATTGAATCTGATGATACTGATGAAAGTGATGATGAAGAACCACTTGCTATTCCTAAGGGTTATGTACTTGATCAAGATGCTTCTTTAGCCATTTTAGCTTGCAGAAATAGAACTGAACTTAAAAGATTATTAGCTAAATGGAGTAAGCAATCCCTAAATGATAGAATGAAACCTGACCCTGCTTTTGTTACTTCACCTATCTTTGTTACTGATAAGGATTATGAATTCTCTGTTGATCCTGATATAATTACTTTGGTTGAATCCAATCCTTTTCATGGTTATGAATCTATAACTGTAGTGGCATATCTTACTAAACTGAATGATATAGCTACCCTTTTCACTAAAGATGAGAGAACTCGCTACTTTTATATCCTTAAAATATTTTCGTTCTCATTAAAGGGTGATGCTAAGATATGGTTTAATTCTCTTGATCCTGGTTGTGTGCATAGTCCCCAGGATATGATTTATTACTTCTCTGCCAAATATTTCCCTGCTCATAAGAAACAAGGTGCTTTAAAGGATATATATAATTTTGCGCAAATTGAAGAAGAGAGTCTCCCACAAGCTTGGGGGAGGCTTCTCCAATTACTTAATGCTTTGCCTGATCATCCTCTTAAGAAAAATGAAATACTTGATATCTTTTATAATGGACTAACCGATGCCTCTAGAGATTACCTGGATAGTTGTGCTTCTTCTGTTTTCAGGGAAAGAACACAGGATGAAGCTGAAATTCTATTGAATAATATGTTGGCAAATGAAAATATTTGGACACCTCTGGAGCCCATTCCTAAACCAACTCCGAAGAAGAGGGGTATTCTATTTCTCAGTCCTGAAGATATGCAAGAGGCAAAGAAATCTATGAAAGAAAACGGTATTAAAGCTGAAGATGTTAAGAATTTACCTCCTCTTGAAGAAATACGTGGTCTTAATTTACCGCCTGTTGAAGAAACATATAATCCAAATCCTTCTCCTATTGAAACTCTTGGTCTTGATAACCCGACACAGGTAGTAAAGGTAAATTCTCTCTATAGATATGATAAAGCTGTAATCCCATTTACTAAAATTTGCTAGCCCATGCTTAGATGAGTTTGATAGATTTATGGCTAAGCAAGAAGACTTTAATGCTTATTTTGGTAGAAAATTGAAATACAATTCAAATATGCTTGAACACTTAGGTGATTATATGGCTAATGTCAAAGGTGAACTTAAACTTATTACTAAACATGCTTCTATGGTTACCACTCAAGTAGAACAAGTACTTAAAGCTCAAAATGATTTTCTCAATGAACTGAATAGTAAAAATAATGATAATGTTGTTAGAGTTGCTACTAGAACTGGTAGAATGACTCAGGAACCTTTGTATCCTGAAGGCCATCCTAAGAGAATTGAGCAAGATTCTCAGAGAAATAATATAGATGTACCTAGCTCTTCTAAAAAGAAGAAAACGAAAAATGATAGGACTTTGCATGCTTCTAGTGATCCTATTGTTGAAACACCTGAGAATCCAAATGATATTTCTATTTCTGATGCTGAAACACAATCTGGTAATGACCCTGAAACTAATGATAATGTTAATAATAATGTTCATAATAATGCTCCACCTAGTAATGATAATGATGTAGAAATTGAACCTGCTGTTGATCTTGATAACCCACAATCAAAGAATCAACATTATGATAAGAAAGACTTTGTTGCTAGGAAACATGGTAAAGAAAGAGAGCCTTGGGTTCAGAAACCCATGCCTTTTCCTCCCAAATCATCCAAGAAAAAGGATGATGAGGACTTTGAGCGCTTTTGCTGAAATGATTAGACCTATCTTTTTGCGTATGCGATTAACCGATATGCTCAAAATCAATCCTTATGCTAGGTATATGAAAGATATTATTACAAATAAAAGAAAGATACCGGAAGCTGAAATTTCCACCATTATTGCTAATTATACTTTTAAGGGTGGAATACCAAAGAAACTTGGAGATCTAGGAGTACCCACTAAACCATGCTCCATTAAAAGAAACCATGTTAAAACTGCTTTATGTGATCTTGGAGCCGGTGTTAGTGTTATGCCTCTCTCTTTATATCGTAGACTTGATTTGAATAAGTTGACACCTACTGAAATATCTTTGCAAATGGCTAATAAATCTACTGCTATACCTGTCAGTATTTGTGAGGATGTGCCTATTGTAGTTGCAAATGTTACTATTTTAACGGACTTTGTTATTCTTGATATTCCCGAGGACGATAGTATGTCTATTATTCTTCGAAGACCCTTTTTGAATACTGCAAGGGCTGTTATTGATTGCACTAAAGGCAATGTCACTTTTCATGTTAATGGTAATGAGCATACGGTACACTTTCCGAGGAAACAACCTCAAGTTCATAGTATCAACTCAATTGGAAAAATTCCATCGATTATATTTGGAGGTTTTGAATTTCCTGTTCCTACTTTCAATAAGAAATATGATATTCTTATTATTGGGGATGTGCATATCCCCGTTGAGGTAACATAGTGTCATTCGAAATTTCTCCGGTTCCATGTTATTCGGAATGAGTTCGTTAACAAGACTTGATCAACCTTGTTAGTGGATTCCTTTTGATGATCATGAGATGGATGAAACTAGAAGGCACAACCTTCTATACCCCACTTTTACTTTATGTTATTTATATTAAATAAAATAAAAATAAATTTTTTTTGTTTGTTATCTGATTATTCGTGCGATATAAAAATACCTCGAAAATAAAAGTTCTCCAAATGCCCTGAAAATTAAATATGATTTTTTCTAGAATATTTGAGGATTTATGGAACAAAGAACACACCAGGGGGCCAGCCACCTTGCCACGAGGGTGGAGGGCGCGCCCCCTGCCTCGTGGGCCCACGGTGGCCCTCCTCCACTCATTCCTGCACCCACACACTTCATCTTCCTCCCACAAACATGAATAACCAGCTCAAGCACGAGTTCTAGCTCATCTTGCTGCCATTTTCAATCTCTTTGCTCAAAGCACCTCTCACAAAACTGCTTGGGGAGATTGTTCCTTGGTATGTGACTCCTCCATTGGTCCAATTAGTTTTTTCTAGTGATTTATTCATTGCAAGTTTTTGTTGCTTAGGTGACCCTGTTCTTGAGCTTGCATGTCAAATTTATATGGTCAAAAGTAGTTTTGATGCATGATATAGGCCCTAGGCACTTGTAGGAGTAGTTGTTATCAATATTATTGAGTTTGGTTTACTTCTATTTTGAAGTTACTAAAAATTTCAGAATTTTCCAGAAAATGATGAGGAGACTTTTGAGGGGCTCATCGAGCCAAAGCTCGAAGGAGAAGGCATCGAAGCCTAAGTATAATTTGCCTCGCACCACGGAGGTTCAGGCATGTGAATGGCCTTCTGAGGATTTCTTAAGAGTAGTCGAGATTTATGAAGATTTTCATGAGTTGGCTCAGACTGCAGGCCTTGCCGCTTTCCTCCACGACCAATGCGATCAGTATCTCTTGCTCACAAATACCTTTGTGCAAAACTTTCATTTTCATTCTAGGAACTCACCACCTACGATGGAATTTCATTTATATGATGAGCATAAGGAGATGTCACTTTATGATTTCTGTCGGATTTGTTTAGTCCCTTTTGGGGGTAAGACAGAAGAACCACATCGTGATGATGTGGAGGGATTTATTGACACTATCACTTTAGGGGAAACAAGGAAGGTTTCCGATGCATGAATCACTAGCATACATTTTCCTGTTTTACGCTACTTTGCATTATTTGCTAGTCATTGCTTAATTGGTTGCGGAAACTGTGGAAACCTGAGTATCCCTGATATTATTATTTTGCACCACGGTTTATATGGTGATAACTCTTTTAGTATGGGCAGCATTATTACCAAACTGTTAAGTCTGAACCGTACCAAGGGCCCCATCTTTGGACGCATCTATGCTACACGCCTAGCTGCACATTTTAACATACCTATTAGGCATGCTGAGAAGGAAGAGAAAGTGCTGCCCTGTGTTTATCTAGATTATAAAAGTATGGTGGCACATGATTTTATTGTTAAGAACAGGGAAGGAGAGCTTAAATATCAATTGTTCTTTAATAAACATCATCCTGAGACTATTACCTTGCCTGCTCCTTCTTTGTTTGATTTGACTGTAGGCATGTACCTTGTTCCGTTGACGGCTATCCATGCCTACCGGAACCCTGCACCACCCGAGGAGCCAGAGCCGGAACCACAATTTGATCCTTCACGACAGTCTAATTACTAGTGGGATTCGGAGATGATTGTCAGCCAGTGGCAATCTGAGCCCTCTTCTTCCTCATCACAGTATGACCCCAACAACTATTATTATGGATATCTGCCAGGCCAGCCGTGGCCATAGACCAACTTAGGCCAAAAGCCTAAGCTTGGGGGAGTACGTATTTCCCACCGACATTATATTTATGTTCACACACTCATTGCTAGATGTCGGTGCTCATAATTTTTCATTGTATCATCCATGCTAGTTTAATTTCCTTTTTATGCTTTCTTCTTGTGTGTTTAATAAACCTTAAGAAAAGCCAAAAAAAATAGTTGTAGCTTTTAATTAATTTACTTTCCATGCTTGTAGTAGTAATTAAAAAGAAAACCCAAGAATATTTCATGTTCTTGTTTTGCTTGTTGGGAGCTTTCCCGTGTAAATAGTTTTATTTCTTTCCTTTTCTTTGGGGGTCGATAGGAGAAGACCATAATTATATTGTTGAGGTGGCTCTTATATGCATTACTGTTGATCTGACAAAAGAGCCCATATTGCCTTATCTTCTCCTGTTTATTGAATGCTTGCAGATTCCAGCTTAGTCCAATGCACGTGCACTATTATTATTATTCACATCGTTCGGTCGTGCAAGTGAAGGGCAATAATTATGATTATATGATGGACTGGCTGAGATTAGAAAAGCTGGTATGAACTCGACCTCTTTTGTTTTTGTAAATATGATTAGTTCATCGTTCCTAATTCAGCCTATTATGAATAAACATGTTTGCAATGACAACTAGAGATCATAGTTTCTTGTGCCATGCTTGATTAGCTATGAGTTATAATGGTTTACCTTCGTGCCAAAATGCTATTAAAATGGTTATGATGTAGTATGATAGGGTGGTATCCTCCTCTGAATGATTTAAGTGACTTGAGTTGGCGCATTTTCACGCATGTAGTTGAAACAAAATCAACATAGCCTTCACAATATTTATGTTCATGGTGGATTATATCCTACACATGCTTGCATTCAGTGTGGATTAATTTTAATGCATGTTCATGACTGTTATTGCTCTCTAGCTGGTCGCTTCCCAGTCTTTTGCTAGCCTTCACCTGTACTAAGCGGGAATACTACTTGTGCATCCAATCCCTTAAACACCAAAGTTATTCCACATGAGTCCACTATACCTACCTATATACGGTATGTACCTACGGTTCCAAGTAAATTCGTATGTGCCAAACTCTAAACCTTAAAAAAATATCTTGTTTTGTATGCTCGAATAGCTCATGTATCAACTAGGGCTGTCTGTATCTTCCATGTTAGGCGGGTTATTCACAAGAGGAGTGGACCTCGCTCCTCACGAGATAAATGGCTGGTCACCGGGATGCCCAGTCCCATGCTTTATGCAAACTAAATCAAAATAATTGCAAAAAAAACTCCCCCTGGGACTCTTGTTAGTTGGAGGCACTCGTTGTTTCGAGCAAGCCATGGATTGATGCTTGTGGTGGAAGGGGGAGTATAAACTTTACCATTCTGTTTGGGAACCGCCTATAATGTGTGTAGCATGGAAGATATTGCCATCTCTTGGTTGTTATGTTGACAATCAAAGTATACCGCTCAAAATATTATTCACCTCTATTTCAAAACCGAGCTCTGGCACCTCTACAAATCCATGCTTCCCTTTGCGAAGGGCCTATCTATTTACTTTTATGCTGAGTCATCATCCTCTTATTAAAAAGCACCTGTTCGAGAGCACCACTGTCATTTGCATTCATTACTGTTAGTATACATTGAGTATGACTTGACTGGATCTCTTTTACCATGAATTACACTGTCTAGTCAGTCATTGGTCATTAAAGGTGCTCTGCATTTATGTTTTGCGGTCTCAGAAAGGGCTAGCGAGATTCCATCTTGTTATATCATATTATGATTGTTTTGAGAAAGTGTTGTCATCTGAATTTTATTATTATGGCTCGCTAGTTGATTATGCTATCGATATGAGTAAACTTGAGACCTATGCGTTATTGCAAATGTGGTTAGTTATAATCTTTGCTGAAAACTTGAATGCTGGCTTTACATATTTACAACAACAAGAGCAAACAGAGTTTGTAAAATTTTTATTTATAACTTTCAGTTTGTCAACTAAATTTCTTGAGGACAAGCAAAGGTTTAAGCTTGGGGGAGTTGATACGTCTCCAATGTATCTACTTTTCCAAACACTTTTTGCCCTTGTTTTGGACTCCAACTTGCGTGATTTGAATGGAACTAACCTAGACTGACGTTGTTTTCAGCAGAACTACCATGGTGTTATTTATGTGGAGGAGCAAACGTTCTCAGAATGACCCAAAACTTCACGGAGACACTCAGAGAATAAGAAAAATACCTGCCAAAGATGAAGGCCAGGGGGCCCACCGTCTTGCCACTAGGGTGGGGGGCGCGCCTGCCCCCTAGGGCGCGCCCCCTACCTCGTGGGCCCCCTGTTGCATCTCCGACTCCAACTCCACCTCCATATATTGAGTTTCGATGAGAAAAAAATTAGAGATAAGAAATCATTGCGTTTTACAATACGAAGCCGCCGCCAAGCCCTAAAACCTCTCGGGAGGGCTGATCTGGAGTCCGTTCGGGGCTCCGAAGAGGGGAATCCGTCGCCATCGTCATCATCAACCATCCTCCATCACCAATTTCATAATGCTCACCGCCGTGTGTGAGTAATTCCATCGTAGGCTTGCTGGACGGTGATGGGTTGGATGGGATCTATCATGTAATCGAGTTAGTTTTGTTAGGGTTCGATCCCTAGTGTCCACCATGTCCTGAGTTGATGTTGCTATGACTTTGCTATGCTTAATGCTTGTCACTATGGCCCGAGTGCCATGATTTCAGATCTGAACCTATTATGTTTTCATCAATATATGAGTGTTCTTGATCCTATCTTGCATGTCTATGGTCACCTATTATGTGTTACGATCCGTTAACCCCGAAGTGACAATAATCGGGATACTTACCGGTGATGACCGTAGTTTGAGGAGTTCATGTATTCACTATGTGTTAATGCTTTATTCCAGTTCTCTATTAAAAAGAGACCTTAATATCCCTTAGTTTCCGTAAGGACCCCGCTGCCACGGGAGGGTAGGACAAAAGATGTCATGCAAGTTCTTTTCCATAAGCACGTATGACTATGTTCGGAATACATGCCTACATTATATCAATGAACTGGAGCTAGTTCTGTGTCACCCTAGGTTATTACTGTTACATGATGAACCGCATCCGGCATAATTCTCCATCACCGATCCATTGCCTACGAGCTTTCCATATATTGTTCTTCTCTTATTTACTTTTCCGTTGCTATTGCTATCATCAATACAAAATACCAAAAACATTGCTTTTACTATTGTTACCTTTTGTTACCGTTATCTCTACTATCATATTACTTTGCTACTAAACACTTTGTTGTAGATATTAAGTTTCCAAGTGTGGTTGAATTGACAACTCAGCTGCTAATACTTGAGAATATTCTTTGGCTCCCCTTGTGTCGAATCAACAAATTTGGGTTGAATACTCTACCCTCGAAAACTGTTGCGATCCCCTATACTTGTGGGTTATCACTAATCACTTTTTTCTATTTATGCAAACAGGGGCGCTCAGCTTATTTTAAATGGGAACTGCATAAAATGTTCTCGAATACATCGAATATTCTCAGATCATTCATTTCCACCACAAGAAAGGAGGTGCCGATATGTTCAAGGTGTTGCAACCTATAAAAGGCAAAATCATACAAGCTACACGCGAATTTGGTTGATTTTGGTGGAACTGCACAAAAAGAATAGCTGGTTTATTTAGCATGAGCTGCCATGTTGATGTTAGAACTGATGGAAAACACTTCCCATTCCACAATCGTTGGCATTTGATATTTTGGAATGGGAAAACCTTGTCAAAGTTTTCCCATTTATGTACGCAAAACAATTGTTGCTGCGGTTCTAACTAAAGATATAAATTGTCTTGGCCATGAACCTGCAGCGGCAATCAGAAACGGGGTGCCTAATCCCGACGCTAGCCCTCTGTAACACCCCGGATGTAACTTTCCCAATTTGTACTCCAACTCTTGCCGTTTCCGGCATTAAGTTATTTTATTTTCTCGGGTTCGGGTCTTTGTCTCTGTGTGTTGTGATCATTGTCATGCATCTCATATAATGTCATCATGTGCATTGCATTTGCATACGTGTTCGTCTCATGCATTCGAGCATTTTCCCCGTTGTCCGTTTTGCATTCCGACGCTTCGTTCTCCTCCGGTGGTCATTTCTAGCCTTCTTGCGTGTGTGGGGATTAAACATTTCCGGATTGGACCGAGACTTTCCAAGCGGCCTTGATTTACTACCGGTAGACCGCTTGTCAAGTTCCGTATCATTTGGACTTCGTTTGATACTCCAACAGGCAACCGAGGGACCGAGAAGGCCTCGTGTGTGTTGCAGCCTAACACCCCTCCAATTTGGCGCAAAACCCAACTAAACCCTCTCCATCATCTAGAGCATTCGATCATGATCGCGTGGCCAAAAACTGCACCTCATTTGGACTCTCCTAGCTCGCTCTAGGCCTATTTAAACACCCCTCCAAAATTTGCGGTTCCCCTCTCCCGAAACCCTAGATCTCACCCTCCGCGCGCCGGACATTATCCGGACCGCGCCGGACATCGTCACCGCCGCCAACCGCCGCCTGCCACGTCACCGCCGCCAACCCGCCGCCGCCCGAGGCCCGCGGAGCCCACGTCGGGCCCCCGCAAGCCCGAGG
>NC_041390.1:369125256-369157636 GCF_002162155.2 Triticum dicoccoides
GCTCCGGCCGCCGCACTCCTCCGCGCCGCCGCCTTCCACCGGAGCCGGCCGCGCCCGGCGCCACCGGAGCTCGCCGGCGCCTGCAACCCAAGCCCACCGCGAGGCCCACTGTCGCACCTCCGCCGTCCCCGACCTCGCCTCCGGCCGGATCCGGCCGCGGGAGAGCCGGATACGCCGCTGCCGACCACGGCCGCCGCCGTCTTCGTCGTCTCCGGCGAGCAGCGCTGCCGCCTCGTTTTGCGTGCCGGGCGTGGAGGTGTTTTTTTTCTACTAAGTCCCCGATTTTCGGTTTCAAGTGCTCATGTTCATAGCATCGTAACTTTGCATCCGTAGCTCCGATTCATCCATATAGCATATCAAAATTTTCATATCATATAGTACATCATTTCATTCCATTGCATCATTTTCATTTGTGTTCATCTTGATGCCCGAAATGCTGTTAGAAGGAGGCTACTTGAGATAATTGTCAGATCTGCTGCTCCATTTAGCCTTTTGTCATTTTTGCCATGATTATTGTGTGCATAATATGCCCATGAGTTCTACATATGTTTTGTTAAGGGTTTTGTCATCTTTACAGTGGTGCAACCCATGTATTTTTATGATGTGTGTGGTGACTAGCACGAGCTTGCAAAGTGGTGCACTTGTTAATTCCGATTTCAGGGACTTAGCAATTCCACTAAGTCCTCGATCTGTCTATCTCATGATGTCATATGTTCATGTTGTTTCCTAGTGATATGTGCCTCTTTTGAGCATGATCAGTAAGGATGTTTTGTTAATATTGTAGTGCTCAATCCATCCATGTATTTGTTTGCAATTATGGAGCACCCTAGCTTGAGTCAATCGAGCTCTACTTTTGCCACTTTCTGAATCTGGGTAGATTGTCAACTTGTTTGCAATTTTGCCGATGATGTTGTGGTTGATCCGGGCATTGCTATGATATTGTTCTTGCCATGTCTAGCTTGCATTTTGTGTATTCTTGATGGATGTATGCTTAGCTTTTCATGACTTGCACCTTAGTGAGTGCATCGAGCTCATAAACATGCCTACTTGAGTTATATTTCAGCATGTGCCAGTTTTCACTAAGTCTGAAAACTGATTATGTTTTTGCTATGTTCACATGCTTGCAATTGTATTTGCTGATCCCTTTTGGCTCAAGGTCACTAAGGGACTTTTGTTAAGATCTTTGAGTAGCTCCATGCCATGCTTTACTTTGTCATGTTCAGGTCCTGTAGCATGTAGTTTTGTTGCTCCGAAGAGTGCTACCTGATCTGAAATTCCAGACAAGTGTTAATTTCACCAAGTCTCAGATGTGTTTGTCATATGCATTTTTGCCATGCATGTTTGAACCTTTTAATGGATGAATTGGCCGTAGCTCAGTGCTAGACTTTTGTTAAGCATCATGAATGCATCCCTGCCATGTATTTTCTTGTCATGTTTGAGTGCTGTAGCATGTTCATCTCATTGCATTTAGATGGCTACTTGCGGTAAATCGCAGGCCGGTGTCATTTTTGAATCGCTTGCCATTTCCAAACCGTAACTCCGATTCCGGCGTTCTTTATATCGTTTTCAAGAGATTTCATCTCATCTTTACAGTGGAACACTTGGATTTCCAAGTTGAGGCCAGGTTCATGCATTCCCTGTCACATCTTGCATATGCATCCCGCATCGCATCCCGCATAGCATACCATCTTCGCATCATGTTGTTTGGCTTGCACGTGGTTGATTTTTGTCCTTGTTGCTTGTTTGTCTTGTTTGGGTAGAGCCGGGAGACGAGTTCACTAATGAGGAGCCCGTTGAGTTTGCTTTCGAGGATCCAGTCAACTCTGACAACTGTGCAGGCAAGATGATCATACCCTCGAAATCACTACTATCTTTGCTATGCTAGATTGCTCGCTCTTTTGCTATGCCAATGCTACGATGCCTACCATTTGCTTTCAAGCCTCCCAAATTGCCATGTCAAACCTCTACCCATCATGTCCTAGCAAACCGTTGATTGGCTAAGTTACCGCTTTGCTCAGCCCCTCTTATAGCATTGCTAGTTGTAGGTGAAGATTGGAGACCGTTCCTTGTTGGAACATTTATTTACTTGTTGGGATATCATTATATTGCCATGTTATCTTAATGCATCTATATACTTGGTAAAGGGTGGAAGGCTCGGCCTCTCGCCTAGTGTTTTGTTCCAATCTTGCCGCCCTAGTTTCCGTCATATCGGTGTTATGTTTCCGGATTTTGCGTTCCTTACGCGGTTGGGTTATAATGGGAACCCCTTGATATTTCGCCTTGATTAAAGCTTTTCCAGCAATACCCAACCTTGGTTTTACCATTTGCCACCTAGCCTCCTTTCCCTTGGGTTTCCGGAGCCCGAGGGTCATCTTATTTTAGCCCCTCCCCCACGGGCCAGTGCTCCTCTGAGTGTTGGTCCCACCGAGCGATGTCCGGGGCTACCAGGGGCAACTCTAGGCTGGCTTACCCGACGTATGGCTCATCTGAGTGTGCCCTGAGAACGAGATATTTGCAGCTCCTATCGGGATTTGTCGGCACATTCGGGCGGTGTTGCTGGTCTTGTTTTAACCTGTCGAAGTGTCTTGAATAACCGAGATACCGAGTCTGATCGGAGCATCTTGGGAGGAGGTCTATTCCTTCGTGGACCGTGAGAGCTTGTGATGGGCTAAGTTGGGACTCCCCTGCAGGGATTTGAACTTTCGAAAGCCATGCCCGCGGTTATGGGCAGATGGGAATTTGTTAATGTCCGGTTGTAGATAACTTGAACCTTAACTTAATTAAAATGAATCAACTGAGTGTGTTACCGTGATGGCCTCTTCTCGGCGGAGTCCGGGAAGCGGACACAGTTTTGGAGTAATGTTTGCGCAGGTTCCTCTCTAGTTTCTCGCTCGCGCTTTGCCTCCTCTTCTCGCTCTCTTTTGCGAATAAGTTAGCCACCATATTTTGCTAGTCGCTTGCTGCAGCTCCACATATATTTCACCTTTGCTTACCTATAAGCTTAAATAGTCTTGATCGCGAGGGTGCGAGATTGCTGAGTCCCTGTGGCTCACAGATTACTATAACACCAGATGCCGGGCCTGATGATTCCGCTCTAGGTGACGCGCTTGAACTCAAGTGGGAGTTTGACGGGGACTCTCAACGTTACTATGTTTCCTTTCCTGATGATCAGTAGTGGTGCCCAATTGGGGGTGACCGGGACCGTGTCGCATGTTGGGTTATCTTTTATTTTGGCGCCGTAGTCGGGCCATGATTGTTTGGATGATGTAATGTTATTTATGTACTTGATTGACGTGGCGAGTGTAAGCCAACTATGTTATCTCCCCTTTATGATTTATATTACATGGGATGTTGTGAAGATTGCCTAACTTGCGACATATGCCTTCAATGCGATTATGGCTCTAAGTCGTGCCTCGACACGTGGGAGATATAGTCGCATCAAGGATATTACAAGTTGGTATCAGAGCCTTCCCCGACCTTAGGAGCCCCTTTGCTTGATCGTTTTTAGCGGCCGAGTTGTGTCTAGAAAAATGTTTTGAGTCATTTAGAAATTATATATCGGAGAGTTTAGGAATTCTTTTTACTTCCCAGTCTCCTCATCGCTCTGGTAAGGCATCCTGACATAGAGTTTTGACTCTTCTCTCCTCAAATTTCACAAAAAAAAATTTAGGATCACGCGGGTATCTTGGAATCGTTCCGATGGTTTTATGATGAGAACATTGTCTTGGTGCCTCCTGTCAGGGGTTTAGTGGAAGTGTCCCGGGGAGTTGAGCTCTGAGGTGTTGTCGTCATAATTTTATCGTTGCAGTTCTGGAATACCTGAGTTTAGTACGCCGACATCGAAAATCTCTTTTATGCAGTTCATTGGTGAGATAACCTCGATGCCACCCAGTACTGGGGCGGCAGTTCGGGAGTATCACCATAACTTGTATAACGAATGCTTTTCGAAGGTTGAGCTAGATGGTTTCCGAAGATTTCTTGGTTATGTGTTGAAGGATGGATACAGCTGGATGTAGGATTTGCTAGTTTGGGTGAGATATTATGCTTCCCCTGTATCCCCAAGACCTGATTGCATAACCGGAAAGGTTTGGGAGTTTCATAGGTGGAAATTCTTGTAGCTCTAGTTCTTCTTCCACGGATATTGGTTTGAGATTGGGATTTCTTACTGATTATTCGTTCTTGATCCGTACCTTGTTGATTTATTTCTCTACCTTAATTCTAAGTGGCTTCGCAATTTATGGATATGTGACCATTTCAAGAGGAATGCATTCGTTCATTTTGTTCGGATGTGAAGACTATATGTTGCAATTATCATTCCGTTGGATTCAGCTTCAATATTTGTCTATTAATGTGCTAATGGATGTCAACCTCTTCAGGATGGCTCCTCCAACGCGCACGACTCTGAATCCTGATCCGCCACCACCTCCACCTCCTCTGGAGGCATGGCAAGCTGTGATGGCTGCAACCAATGCAAACACACAGTTGATCATGCAAATTCTTCAAGAGCGCAATCAAGGCAACCAAGGGAATCAAGGCAACAATCAGAATCACTTTGCTACACTCAACCAGTTCCTTGCTAACGGGACAAAGACTTTCAGCAATTGTGTTGAGGCAACCGATGCTGACGATTGGCTAGTGGATCTGTGCAAGCATTTCGAGTGCAGTAACGTCAGGCCTGAGGACTTTGTCAAGTTCGCTTCCTTCCAACTCAAAGATCAAGCAGCAGAATGGTTTCAGCAGTACAAGGATTCCAGAGGTGGACGTGTTATCACTTGGGATGAATTCCGTCAAGATTTCCGAGCTCATCATATTCCCCAGAGCGTGGTTGAAAGCAAGCGCGAGGAATTCCGCAACATGAAGCAAGGCTCTTTGTCTGTCTATGACTACAATAAGTTGTTCCAGAAGCTCGCCCGCTTGGCAAAGCAGGACGTACCTGATGAGAAGAGCATGATATACCAGTTCAGGGGTGGTCTCAGAGAAGAAATTCAGCTACCTCTTGTTCTCTTTGAGCCCTTGAGGTACGATGAGTTCTACAACATGGCACACAAGCAAGATGCTGCTCAATTGAGGTGTGATGCTTCCAAGAAGCGAGTCAGAGATGTTACTCCGTCTTCCTCTACTCAAGAAGCCAAGCAGCAGAAGTATTGGCTTCCTCCTCCTCCGTTCCGTCAGCCATATCAGCAGAAGAGCAAAGGTGGCAATGGTTCTTCCCACCCACCCAACCCTGGCTTTCAGAACAAGACTTCGTCTCAAGATCCAAGATCGAGTGCTCCGTATCACCGTCCGCTTTCAGAGGTCACGTGCAACAAGTGCCAACAGAAGGGTCACTATGCCAACAAGTGTTTCAACCAGAGGCGTCTTCCTCCTCCTCCTGTCAGATCGGTAAGTACAGCTGTGGTCAAGCATAACCCCAAGTCCGCCAAGGTCAACTTGATGAATGCAGCTCAGGCAGAGGACTCATCAGATGTCATCATGGGTAACCTTCCTGTTAATGATATTCCTGCAAAAGTTCTTTTTGACACGGGTGCATCGCATTGTTTCATCTCAAGACCATTTGTTTGTAAGCATGAGTTGCCTTTACAAGATTTGCCTAGACAGTTATATGTTGTTTCTCCGAGTAAATTCATGAATGCAAGCGCTATTGCCCCAGATGTTACTATCACGTTGGGTGATTACAAGTTTCTCTCTTCTTCGATGGTTCTTGGCAACTCGGATATTGATCTTATTCTCGGAATGGATTGGCTTTCTAAGCACAAGGCGCATCTTGATTGTGCTGCCAGGCAGATTCAATTGACTCATTCGTCTGAGGAAGTAATTGTCTCTGCCGCTCGTGATGATACTATCAGTATGTTTTCTCTCAATGAGAAGGGTGAACTGGATGCTATCTCTCAAATTCCAGTCGTTTGCGAATATCAAGACGTCTTTCCAGAAGAGCTTCCAGGAATGCCTCCGCACCGGCCAGTTGAATTCGTTATTTATCTTGAGCATGGCACGGAACCCGTTTGCAAGCGTCCTTACAAGCTCGGACCTGAAGAGTTGAAGGAGCTGAAGAAGCAACTCGATATTCAAGAGAAAATGGGTCTCATCCGGCCTAGTTCTACTCCGTGGGGTTGTGGTGTTCTTTTTGTGAAGAAGAAGGATGGAACGGACCGACTTTGTGTTGATTACCGTCCATTGAACAAGAAGACCATCAAGAACAAATACCCACTTCCTAACATCAATGAGTTGTTCGAACAACTCAAAGGTGCCCAAGTATTCTCCAAGCTTGATCTCCGTATGGGTTATCATCAGATTCGTATTCGTGAGCAAGATTTCCCAAGACGGCTTTCAGGACAAGCTATGGTTCATATGAATACACTGTCATGTCTTTTGGCCTCGTCAACGCTCCTCCGACGCTCTCTCGCATGATGAACTTCATCTTCAACGCCTACACCAATGACTTTGTTTTGGTCTATCTCGACGACATTCTGGTTTTCTCCAAGAACAAGGAAGATCATGCCAAGCACTTGCGTTTGGTTCTCGACAAGATCAGGGAACATCAGTTCTACGCCAAGTTCTCCAAGTGTGAATTTTGGCTCGATGAGGTTCTTTATCTTGGTCATATCATCTCTACCAAGGGCATTGCCGTGAATCCTGAGAAGGTGTCTGCAATTGTGAATTGGGAACCTCCTCAGAACGTGAAGCAACTCCGTAGCTTCCTCGGTCTCGCAAGCTATTGCTGAAGATTCGTTGAAAACTTTTCTAAGATCGCGAAGCCTCTCTCAAATCTTCTCCAGAAGCACGTCAAGTACGTTTGGTCTCTGGAGTGTGACATTGCTATCAACACTTTGAAAGAGAAATTGATCACTGCTCTAGTTCTGACTCCGCCAGATGAATCCAAGCCGTACGAGGTCTTTTGTGATGCCTCTCTCCAAGGTCTTGTAGAAGTATTGATGCAAGAGAAGAAAGTTGTTGCTTATACCTCTCGCTAGTTGAAGCCTAATGAGAAGAACTACCCCACTCATGATCTCGAGTTGGCGGCAGTTGTGCATGCTCTTTTGACTTGGAGACATCTTCTATTGGGAAGAAAAGTGGACATTTTCACTGATCACAAGAGTCTCAAGTACATCTTCACTCAGCCTAATCTCAACCTCAGGCAAACGCGATGGGTCGAAATGATTCAAGAGTATAATCCGAGTATCGAGTATACTCCAGGCAAGGCCAATGTGATTGCTGACGCTTTGAGCAGGAAAGCTTACTGCAATAGTCTCATTCTCAAGCCTCATCAACCCGAGCTTTGTGAAGCTTTCCGCAAACTTAATCTGGAAGTTGTTCCTCAAGGTTTCCTCGCCAACCTTCAAGTCTCTCCTACCTTGGAAGACCAGATTCGCCAAGCCCAGCTTCTTGATGCTATGGTGAAAAAGGTGAAGATTGGGATTGCCAAGAGTCAACCCAAGTACAAGTGCTACCGCCTTGATGACAAGGACACTCTCTTCTTCGAGGATCGTATTGTTGTACCCAAAGGTGAACTTCGTAAAGTGATCATGAACGAGGATCACAATTCTCTCCTCTCCATCCACCCTGGGAGCATGAAGATGTATCAGGACCTTAAGCAGGCTTATTGGTGGACTCGAATGAAGCGCGAGATTGCTCAATTCGTGAATGAATGTGATGTCTGCAGAAGAGTGAAGGCAGAACACCAAAGGCCAGCAGGTCTCCTCCAACCTCTTGCCATTCCAGAATGGAAGTTTGACCACATTGAGATGGACTTCATGACTGGGTTTCCAAAGTCCAAGCGTGGCAATGATGCTATATTTGTTGTCATCGACAAACTCACCAAAGTGGCTCACTTTCTGGCTATCAAAGAGTCGATCACTTCAGCTCAATTGCCCGAACTCTATACCTCTCAGATTGTCTCTCTGGACGGTATTCCACAAGTGATCTCTTTAGACCGTGGCAGCATCTTTACCTCAAAGTTTTGGGATTCTTTTCAGAAGGCCATGGGCACCAACATCCGCTTCAGCACAGCTTTCCATCCTCAAACTAGCGGTCAAGTCGAGCGTGTCAATCAGATTCTTGAAGATATGCTTAGGGCTTATGTGGTCTCCTTCAGCATGAAGTGGGAGGATTGTCTTCCCTGTGCTGAATTCTCCTACAACAACAGTTTTCAAGCAAGTTCGGGCAAGGCCCCATTTGAAATTCTCTATGGCAGGAAGTGTCGTACCCCTCTCAACTAGTCTGAAACCGGTGAACGTCAGCTTTTGGGTAATGACTTAATCACAGAGGCAGAGGAAATGTGTAAAGTCATTCGTGATAACCTCAAAGCAGCCCAATCCCGCCAGAAGAGCTACTATGATAGTAAGCACCGTGATTTCTCTTTCGAGATCGGAGATCATGTTTACCTCCGCGTCTCTCCTACGAAAGGTACTCGTCGCTTCGGTATCAAAGGGAAGCTTGCCCCCAGATATGTGGGACCTTTCAAGATTGTCAGCAAGAGAGGTGACCTCACCTATCAACTCGAGCTTCCTTCAAACTTTGCAAATGTTCATGATGTGTTCCATGTCTCTCAGCTCCGAAAGTGCTTCAAGACTCCTGACCGCACCGTCAACTTCTAGGACATTGAGCTCCAAGAAGATCTCTCCTATCGTGAGCACCCAGTTGCCATTCTTGAAGAGACTGAACGCAAGACTCGCAACAAGTCAATCAAATTCCTCAAAGTCAAGTGGTCACACCTTTCCGACCGTGAAGCTACCTGGGAATGCGAGGATCACCTCCGTTCTGAGTACCCGACGTTCTTTCACTCCTAGATCTCGGGACGAGATCCTTTCGTAGTGGTGGAGTGTTGTAACACCCCGGATGTAACTTTCCCAATTTGTACTCCAACTCTTGCCGTTTCTGGCGTTAAGTTATTTTATCTTCTCAGGTTCGGGTTTTTGTCTCCGTGTGTTGTGATCGTTGTCATGCATCTCATATCATGTCATCATGTGCATTGGATTTGCATACGTGGTCATCTCATGCATTCGAGCATTTTCCCCGTTGTCCGTTTTGCATTCCGGCGCTTCGTTCTCCTCCGGTGGTCATTTCTAGCCTTATTGCGTGTGTGGGGATTAAACATTTCCGGATTGGACCGAGACTTGCCAAGCAGCCTTGGTTTACTACCGGTAGACCGCCTGTCAAGTTTCGTATCATTTGGACTTCGTTTGATACTCCAACGGTTAACCGAGGGACCGAGAAGGCCTCGTGTGTGTTGCAGCCCAACACCCCTCCAATTTGGCCCAAAACCCACCTAAACCCTCTCCATCATCTAGAGTGTTCGATCACGATCGCATGGCCGAAAACCGCACCTCATTTGGACTCTCCTAGCTCCCTCTAGGCCTATTTAAACACCCCCCTCCGAAATTTGCGGTTCCCCTCTCCCGAAACCCTAGATCTCACCCTCCGCGCGCCGGACATTGTCCGGACCGACCGGACATCGTCACTGCCGCCAACCGCCGCCTGCCACATCACCGCCGCCAACCCACCGCTGCCCGAGGCCCGCGGAGCCCATGTCGGGCCCCCGCAAGCCCGAGGCCGCCGCCGCCCGCGCCCTTCGTCCCGCCGCCGCCTTCCACCGCTCCGGCCGCCGCACTCCTCCGCGCCGCCGCCTTCCACCGGAGCCGGCCGCGCCCGGCGCCACCGGAGCTCGCCGGCGCCCGCTGCCCGCGCCCACTGCGAGGCCCGCCGCCGCACCTCCACCGTCCCCGACCTCGCCTCCGGCCAGATCCGGCCACGGGAGAGCCGGATCCACCGCCACCGACCCTGGCCGCCGCCGTCTTCGTCGTCTCCGGCGAGCAGCGCCGCCGACTCGTTTTGCGTGCCGGGTCAAACCCTAGATCCGGAGGTGTTTTTTTCTACTAAGTCCCCGATTTCCAGTTTCAAGTGCTCATGTTCATAGCCCCGTAACTTTGCATCCGTAGCTCCGATTCATGTAGATAGCATATCAAAATGTTCATCTCAGATAGTACATCATTTCGTTCCATTGCATCATTTTCATTTGAGTTCATATTGATGCCCGAAATGCTGTTAGAAGGAGGCTACTTGAGATAAATGTCAGATCTGCTGCTCCATTTAGCCTTTTGTCAATTTTGCCATGATTATTGTGTGCATGATATGCCCATGAGTTCTACATATGTTTTGTTAAGGGTTTTGTCATCTTTCCAGAGGTGCACCCCATGTATTTTTATGATGTGTGTGGTGACTAGCACGAGCTTGCAAAGTGGCGCACTTGTTAATTCTGATTTGAGGGACTTAGCAATTCCAGTAAGTCCTTGATCTGTTTATCTCATGATGTCATATGTTCATGTTGTTTCCTAGTGATCCGTGCCTCTTTTGAGGATGATCAGTAAGGATGTTTTGTTAATATTGTAGTGATCTATTCATCCATGTCTTTGTTTGCAATTATGGAGGACCCTAGCTTGAGTCAATCGAGCTCTACTTTTGCTACTTTGTGAATCTGGGCAGATTGTCAACTTGTTTGCAACTTTGCCGATGATGTTGTGGTTGATCCGTGCATGCTATGCTATTGTTCTTGCCATTTCTATCTTGCATTTTGTGTATTCTTAACGGATGTATGCTTATATTTTCATGACTTGCACCGTAGTGAGTGCATCGAGCTCGTAAACATGCCTACTTGAGTTGTATTTGCTGATCACTTTTGGCTCAAGGTCACTAAGGGACTTTTGTTAAGCTCTTTAAGTAGCTCCATGCCATGCTTTACTTTGTCATGTTCAGGTCCTGTAGCATGTAGTTTGGTTGCTCCAAAGAGTGCTACCTGATCTGAAATTCCAGACAAGTGTTAATTTCACTAAGTCTGAGATGTGTTTGTCATGTGCATTTTTGCCATGCTTGTTTGAACCTGTTAATGGATGAATTGGCCGTAGCTCAGTGCTAGACTTTTGTTAAGCATCATGAATGCATCCCTGCCATGTATTTTGTTTTCATGTTTGAGTGATGTAGCATGTTCATCTCATTGCATTTAGATGGCTACTTGCGGTAAATCGCAGGCCGGTGTCATTTTTGAATCGCTTGCCATTTCCAAACCTTAACTCCGATTCCGACGTTGTTTATATTGTTTTCAAGCGATTTCATCTCATCTTTCCGGTGGAAACTTGGATTTCCAAGTTGATGCTAGGTTCATGCATTCCCTGTCACATCTTGCATATGCATCCCGCATTGCATCCCGCATAGCATACCATCTTCGCATCATGTTGTTTGGGTTGCACGTGGTTGATTTGTGTCCTTGTTGCTTGTTTGTCTTGTTTGGGTAGAGCCGGGAGATGAGTTCGCTAACGAGGAGCCCGTTGAGTTTGCTTTCGAGGATCCAGTCAACTCTGACAACTGTGCAGGCAAGATGATCATACCCTCGAAATCACTACTATCTTTGCTATGCTAGATTGCTCGCTCTTTTGCTATGCCAATGCTACGATGCCTACCATTTTCTTTCAAGCCTCCTAAATTGCCATGTCAAACCTCTAACCCACCATGTCCTAGCAAACCGTTGATTGTCTATGTTACCTCTTTGCTCAGCCCCTCTTATAGCGTTGCTAGTTGCAGGTGAAGATTGGAGACCGTTCCTTGTTGGAACATTTATTTACTTGTTGGGATATCATTATATTGCCATGTTATCTTAATGCATCTATATAATTGGTAAAGGGTGGAAGGCTCGGCCTCTCGCCTAGTGTTTTGTTCCACTCTTGTCGCCCTAGTTTCCGTCATATCGGTGTTATGTTTCCGGATTTTGCGTTCCTTACGCGGTTGGGTTATAATGGGAACCCCTTGATATTTCGCCTTGATTAAAGCTTTTCCAGCAATGCCCAACCTCGGTTTTACCATTTTCCCCCTAGCCTCTTTTCCCTTGGGTTTCCGGAGCTCGAGGGTCATCTTATTTTAGCCCCCCCGGGCCAGTGCTCCTCTAAGTGTTGGTCCCACCGAGCGATGTCCGGGGCTACCAGGGGCAACTCTGGGCTAGCCTACCCAACATCTGGCTCATCGGAGTGTGCCCTGAGAACGAGATATGTGCAGCTCCTATCGGTATTTGTCGGCACATTCGGGCGGTGTTGCTGGTCTTGTTTTAACTTGTCGAAGTGTCTTGAATAACCGAGATACCGAGTCTGATCGGAGCGTCTTGGGAGGAGGTCTATTCCTTCGTTGACCGTGAGAGCTTGTGATGGGCTAAGTTGGGACTCCCCTGTAGGGATTTGAACTTTCGAAAGTCATGCCCGCGGTTATGGGCAGATGGGAATTTGTTAATGTCCGGTTGTAGATAACTTGAACCTTAACTTAATTAAAATCAATCAACTGAGATGTTTGCGCAGACGGGAAGCGGACACGATGTTGGAGTAATGTTTGCGCAGGTTGCTCTCTAGTTTCTTGATCATGCTTTGCCTCCTCTTCTCGCTCTCTTTTGCGAACAAATTAGCCACCATATTTTGCTAGTCGCTTGCTGCAGCTCCACATATATTTTACCTTTCCTTACCTATAAGCTTAAATAGTCTTGATCGCGAGGATGCGAGATTGTTGAGTCCCTGTGGCTCACAGATTACTATGACACCAGATGCAGGGCCTGATGATTCCGCTCCAGGTGACGCGCTTGAACTCAAGTGGGAGCTCGACGAGGACTCTCAACGTTACTATGTTTCCTTTCCTGATGATTAGTAGTGGTGCCCAGTTGGGGGTGATCGGGACCGTGTCGCATGTTGGGTTATCTTTTATTTTGGCGCCGTAGTCGGGCCATGAGTGTTTGGATGATGTAATGTTATTTATGTACTTGATTGACGTGGCGAGTGTAAGCCAACTAGGTTATCTCCCCTTTATGATTTATATTACATGGGATGTTGTGAAGATTGCCTAACTTGCGACGTATGCCTTCAATGCGATTATGCCTCTAAGTCGTGCCTCGACACGTGGGAGATATAGTCGCATCGAGGGTGTTACACCCTCCACCCTCTCGATTCTGCCGATGAGGCTGATGATGGGCTTGATACACTCCTTGGGCATCGCGAGGTCTGCATCCTTCGGGAAGCTCTCCAGTGCGGCGTCGAAGTCGAGGTTGGGGTTCCAGTGCGTCACCTTGGTGAGAACCTTGGTCATGGCACCCTGGCAAAGCCTCCGGGACTCATCGGCCAGGGAGGCCGCCCGGTTGGAGTGGAGCTGCTCCAGGGCCCCGAGGACGCCCTCGAAGAAGATGGTCAGCTTGGCGCTGGGGCTCGCATTGCGCTCCGGGGTATACCTCTCATTTGGCATCCCCATGGTAGCCAGCTGTGTGTTGATCCTGTCGGCGACGCCTTTGAGAAGTTTGATCCAGCGGTTCTTGCCTTCCACAAAATCCTTGTGGTTGGCGGCTTCATTCTTCCGCAGCTGCTTCTCGATCTCCTGGACCTTGGCCATGGCCTCCTCCCGGGCCTTGCCCTCCGACAGCATCCCCTCGAGACCCTCTAGCTTCAGCTTGAGGTCTTTGATGGAGTTGTTGGCCTCGGAGAGCTGCCTGGCCTTGTTGAGGACTGTGCCCTGCACCTGAACTAGGGCACCGTTGAGTGTGTCCTTCTCCTTGGATAGCTTCAGGACCTGATCCTTCATCTCGTCCTGCTCCACCTCTAGCTCCTTCACCTTGTCGGCATGAACCAAAGCCTGGGAATCGAGCGCCTCCTTGTGCCTCCGCTCCAGCTCATGGGTCCGCTGCATGACAAGCTTTTCCACCTCCTCGTCCTTGCCATGGAGTGTTGGGGCCAACTTGTCCTCACGCGCTACAAGGTCCTCCTCCTGGGAGTTCTGCACGGGCTGATGCTGGGCTCGAGCGGCCTCCGCTGTGGCGGCCAGGTTTTTCGCCATGTCCTGGGCCTTCTCGATGTCGGCTCGCTCCATGATGAGCTCCACCTTGCGCCTGGTCAGCTCGCCCTGGGCGGCCTTCAGCTCCTCACAGGCTTGTCGGTACCAAGTCTGCGCCTCGGTAATGCGTCCCTTGAGATCCGCCTCCGCCATATCCACCGTTGCCATCCTGGACTTAGCCTTGTCCAGGTGGGTGTGATGGAGCGCCTAGAGCTTCCGGAAGCTGGCGCCCATGGCCTGGAGAAGCTGCTCCTCCTAAGAACTGTCATTGTCGATGCTTGGCTCGTCGACGACCTCGAGACGGGCGGCGGTGAGCACCACCTTGTCGAACACCTCTCCCTCAATGGGCACCCTGGAGCTTGAGGCCCCTAGAAGGTGGACGAAAAGGTCGTCGCTCACCCTCAGATACCTACAGGAGCCAGAGGCAGCGGAGGAGGAAGGATGGTCATCAGCCACCTCCTCCTCGGCAGTGGACTTGCCGGCCTCCCCGGCAGTAGCCTTGTCGGGCTCCCCGGCAGTCCCCTTGGCGGCGTCCTAAGCAGCGCCCTTGGCGGCTCCTCGGTGGCGATCTTCTCGGCCTCCTCCTTGGCGGCCTTGGCGACATCCTCGATGACATTGTCTATGTCCTCCTGGTCCACCGACGGAGGATCTGTATATCAAGAAGGGGATGAAGGAAGCCAAGACAAAGATTTCGAAAGAAGAAGAAAGGGCAGTGATGATAGGCAAATAATGTACCCGTGCCAGGCTGGGAAGAAGTAGCCCCTTCCTCGCCAACATTTGGCACCAAGGTGGAGCTGCCGGCGCCCAAGTTCTCCTCCTCCTCCTCCTCCGTGTGCATGGGCTTGATGCTTGGCACCCTTGCCGGGACGCCCCTCGGGGCGGCGTGGTTGACGGAGGCGGCGTGTTGGGGGTAGCCCTCAGTGGCTCCTCCTATTGCTCTCCCCCTCCCGCGATCACGACAAGTTCAGTACCAAGAATCATACCCATGACACACATTGACGAGGGGCGGGTGATGAGATTATGCTGGGGGCTGTGCCGGGGGCTGCAGTCCGGGCTACTCACCACCACCAGTTGCGCCTTCGAGGTTCCCGCTGGGGGCTGGCAGCCTACCGAAGACCTGGCCCTCTTCACCCTCTTGGCTAGTGTCTACGTACCCCTGCCAAGATGAAGATAGGTCAAGAAAAGAGACATGGCCCGGAGGGACGGAGATGACAAGAGTTGAAGCACTTACTCGTCCTCCGTTTCTTCTTCCGCTGCCTTCCTCTTCCTCCTTGGGCTAAGACACCCGAGGGCGAAGAAGACCTCTGTATCATCACCTACCGGAGGAGGGGAAGTAGGTGGAGTTGGGGAACGCTTAGACAAAGAAGAAGCAGATGCTTTCTTCTTCGCCACTGCGGCCTTCACCAATTTCTTCGCCGCCGTGGCCCTCGTTTGGCATGCGGACGTTTCCTGGGCTTGTCAAGGTGGCATGGACCTGCCGGGAAGAACTGGCTCGCCGGAGCTAGTCCGTCGCAGGACTCGCCCTTACCCCGTGGCTGGGTGCTCGACAGCTTCAGCCTTCCCCTCGGATAGCTCGTCGTCGTCGTCTCCAATAGGAGGAGCCCCGGTGCTCGCGCTGCTGGCCTCCCTAGCGGACTCCACCAACTGGGTGAGATCCTTCTCCTTTGCGGCCTCCGCGGTTTTGTCCTCCACGCCGCCGACGCTGTCGGCCTCCCTGGTGAGCTCCGCCTCCGCCGCCCTGGCGGTGATGTAGTCCAGCTCCGCCTGGGTGGTGTCCTGGACGAGCTACGGCTCCTCGCGGATGTACTTCTCCTCCAGGGTGTCAAAAAACTCCTGCACTTGATCCTTTGGCGGCTCGGCCCAATTCGGGATGAGGCCGTGCGCGTTGAACTCTGGCATCATGGCAATGATGTTGCTTCGACGCGAGTTATTGCTCTGCGGGACCACCCACACCGGCAACCCAAACAAGGGCCCCTTGGCGACCTTGCCGGCCTTCGCAGCCTTGCCGGACCTCTCAGCCTTGCGGTCGTGGTCCACGTCGAGCTGGAAGAGCCGCTGGCAGAAGTGACGGTGCGCCGACATGGTGAAGTTGTGGTCGAGGCCGGGGCGGAGTCGCATGATGTCCGCTGCGTTCGTGAAGAGCCAGGCCGGCCTACCGTTGCTATGCAGTGGAGCGTTTCGGCGGCAGATGAAATCCGCCCCGATCATCTCAAGGGTGAGCCCGGCCTCGGTGAGGCGAAGAATTCTGGTGGTGGCGACCGCGAGATTTGCGTCGACAGCATCGACACTGCTCCAGTCATTTCCATGAACCAGCGGCGCAAGGCGACCCCGGCAGAACTCTTGTGGATCCTCCTCTTCAATCGAGCACCACCGGCCCCGCCACTCCTCCCACCTCTCCTTCTGAGCGCCCTCCGGGTATGTCCCCTTGGACCTCGGGATCGAGGTGACACAACCGAAGATGGCACCTCCTTGCTGGATCCGAGGGAAGAAGTAGTGGCAGAAGAGCGCCGTGTTAGGATGCACTCCGGCGAAGCCCTCGCAGAGGTGAGCGAAAAGAGCCATGCACACCACGGAATTTGGGGTGAAATCCAGGAGGTGGAAGCCGAAGGTATGCATTATACCGCTGAAGAAATCGGAGAAGGGGGGCAGAGGCCGTAGCAGAAGTAATCGACGAAGAACGGGTACCGATTTGGGGCGGCTTTGCCACAGTAGGCAGGGATGACGCATGTGGCGGGATGGCCCGTCATTTCTCCCCCCGTCTTGACCCCCCACAGCGGCCTAAAGTTGTCCCGGAGGTGGGCCACGTCGACCGTCGATGGAAAGCAGGCGAGCTCCGTCCGTCGCGCCGCCAACTCATTCTCCGGTGGCTCCGCCCTCCGGCGTTCTTGGCCACTCCCTTGCCCTTGCTAGTCTTGGGTGCCATGGCGGCTGTGAACGGTGGAAGGGAAAGGGCAGCAAAAACACAGCGGTGGCAAGAAAGAGTAGGGGCTTGAGAAGGAAGAAGGAAGGACCGGCGGCTCGGAGATTGGAGAAGACACAGGGGGTAAATGAGCAGCGTGCCCGTGGCCGTTTCCTTTTTATGGGGAAGGCGTGGGCCGCCTCTTTACCACGATGTGACGCATGCGTGCGGAAAACCGCCCCACACATGACCCCCACGTCACGCACGGACCCCCACTTCGCGCGTTCAATGCAAGTCGTGGGGAAGCGCAGCGGACAAGATGTTACTGTGGTAAAATCCACCCCACCTGCCCACGCACCGTTCTGGGCCTGGCCCAACAACGCGGCACGCTTATGTGTGGCTCAGGCCCGGGGGCTCCTATCGGTGTACAAAAGTAGGGGCTCTCATTTTGACCCCTTTACTTGTGCACGGGCAGCCAGAGCCGCGCGCCACGGCCACACTTAGCAGGGCAGAGGAGGGAAGCTGAAGTGCGAGGCAACCAAGGCAACGCCAAGACCAGAAATGCAGGAGAGCAATAGGGCGAGGTGGACTCCCTCGGCAAGATCCTTGCCGAGGCAGCCTCCGCAGCCCCGGCAAGAGCCTTGCGGGGCAACTTTCCCAATGCCAGCAGAGTGGGCTACCCTTGAGCCTGTAGGCTCCAACCCAACCACCTATGTTGGAACCGGGGATCGGGAGGCGCATCTGTGGTGGCATGAAAATCATATGAGATCATATGAGGACCAGAAGACGGCGACCCTCGGCTGTATCCTAGACAAGGAAATCCACAAGACCACCGGCAAGGCCCTTGCCGGGGATGACTACAACGCCACGGCAAGGCCCTTGCCGGGCCCCCGGCAAGACCCTTGCCAAGAGCATCAGCAGGGCCACTACCAAGCCTGCTCCAGCTAAGACTCCACCACCGTCCCCAAGCAGCTGCTAGCTCAACCAGCTGGGAAGGCACCTGCATGGCGACGGGCGGCCTCTACACTGACTCAGCAGGCATCTCCGTGGCGGCATGCGACCCTTCATGAGGGCTCCACTACCGTGCCAGCCCAGCAGCCAGCCAACGTGGCGCCACGATGCCTCATTAGTTCGGACGCGTGTCGAGGCCAGGCGAGGCGGCGACAGCTGGGACGTGCTTCCCTGGCGTCCCTGATAAAGTCACATTGGCAACGCATTAAATGCGTTTGTCTGACGGTCCAAGAGGATAGGCTTGTCGACTGTAGACCCTTCCACCTCCTGTGTGCCACTGTGGCAACCCCTTTTTTGTATAAAAGGAGGCCCGAGGCGGCCAGGAGAGGGATTCGGCTCTTTTGGGCAAGTTGCACCCCAAGAACACAAGAACACACTCAAATACATCCACCAAAGCAGGACTAGGGTATTACGCATCTTCGCGGCCCGAACCTGGGTAAACGACCTGTGTGCTTCCTGTCAGACCCGCTCTTTGCACAACCTCGCGCTCGCAATCGTAGAAGGGATCCCAGTGACCCCATAGGTGTTGTTCCCACCGACATGCTGCAAAGGAGGCAATCACCCTGGGAATAATGCTAGTACGGATTGTTTTGCATGTTCATCCAATGCCAGTGATACAAGAATTCGAACTAAATTCTTTAATACACGGCCGGATTTCACACAAACATGCCGGATTTCATTACATGTCGTACATTCTTCAACTTAAAAGGGGTCCACTGGAGGTTTAGTTAATTAACCAAAGCTACCCACCCGTGTCAGGCTGATCCAAACAGAAGCTTTAGTGACTTAACTACAGTTGCAGTTGGGTGACTGGCATGTGGGCCAGATGCCAGCTGGGCCCGCATGTTGGTGACCCAACTTCACCTGCAGTTAAGCCAATGAAGCATCCTCCTTCTCCATCATAGCTCTCTGACTCCACGTCGCCGCCAAGAAGCTAAATCGACCATCAATGGTCAGCCTACCACGCTTGGCTTCAACCGTAGGGTAGCACCGGTGGCCTTACTTGGACCCGAGAGGTGGCGACCTATCGTGTTCTACTCCTCGTTGTTTTCTGTGTGGCTCGGCCTGCTGGCTGCGGGGCGGGGCTTCGACGGAGCTGGCGATGTCCTCTGTCTCGTTGCTGGCAGGGCGGTGCCTCGACAGAGTGGGGGAAATCCTCCCCCTTGTTGCCGGCAGAGTGGAGCCAGCGATGTCCTCTGCCTGTTGTTGGCAAGTTAGGGCCTCGGTGGAGAAGGGCCTCACCAAAGCCGGTGAAGTCCTCTGCCTCGATGGCGGAGGGGGGTGGCTCGGCAGAGCTGGCGGTGTCCTTTGCCTCATTGTTGGTGAGGCGGGGCCTCTGCGGAGCAGGGCCTCGCTGAAGCAGGCAAAGGCGGGGCGGTGCCTTAGCGGAGCTAGCATTGTCCTCCGCCTCATCATCGGTCTCGCCAAACAACGCCTCGCCCGCTTGATCGTCCTCTTTGCAGGCGGCAGCAACCTCCACCACCCGCATGCGGTCCCACCAGCGCGCGAGGCAACTCTCGCAGGAAGAGTGGTATGACTCGACTAGTGCCTCCTGCTCCGCCTGCTCCACGTCGATCTGTTCCTCCGCCTGCATGTGCTCCTGGAGGAGATGGTGGTTGTAGGCATTGTCGGCCTGCGCCTCTCAGAACTGCTCCTGACGCTTCTGCCTCACAGTGTCCATGCATGGGGCAAGGGCCTCGCTGATGGTCATTGTGCAATGCACCGGCGAGGATGGCACAGAGGAGGGGCTTGGCGCAGGATCATCGACTACCATGTTCTGCATTGGGTCATCGTCGTCCTCCAGCTACCTGCCGGCCAGCCAGTCGGCAGCAATGGCTACCATCTCCTTGTTGTCTGTAGTTAGATCGTCCCGAAGAGCGCTGGAGCACGAGGAAGCCATGGTGGGCAGTATTGGTGTGGACAGGAGAAAGGGAATGGAGGCGGATGACTACAGCTATGGCCGGCGCAGCAGTTTATATAGCAATGGTGGGCGGCAGAGGGACAAACGGGTGGCGCCGGAGTAGCTGCCTTAGCAACCGGAGTGGCAGACGGACGGACGGATGCCACTTGTGTCATTTGAACACGGAGCAATCCCCTGCACTAGGAAGCAGCGCTGACCCTTTTGGGAAGATAGCACGCACGAGTGAGGGAGGCGGTCTGGGTGGGCCAGGGCGGTCAGACTCATACTTGGCAGCGGTCCGGTCCAACAGTTGGACATGCTGGCTCGTGAGCTCACTCATCGAGCTGAGCGACGACAATCAGGCAATGGACGTTGCTTCTGACCAGGACCCAGCGCCACCGCCCAAGCTGGTTCATGTCGTGTTCACCATAGAGCAAGTGCGGCCGCACTTCGACGCTCTAATGGAGGAAGAACTACTAGCGCAGGTGGACCGGTGCTGCAACCTTCATCTCCTCAACAAGCACCGGCTCGCGGAAGGACGAATCGCCGACGAACAAGCAAACGACAATGCTGACGCAGACATGTGGCCCTCTGATCCTGGCTTCTTGAATGAGTAGTGGGTGCTGTATCAGACCATATATAGGGCTCGCGAGGCCCTCTCCGTCGTCCTTCGAGTTGTTGCGCTCACCATGGCGCCACCGTCTTGCATTGTCAACATGGTCAACAAACATGAGGAATCAGGAGATGACTTTAATTGGAGAGGATGATAGTGGATCCCACTAGGGCCATAGCCACACGTACACAAGTGCCTCCTTATTAGTACATACAACTATATTTTTTTTGCATCCTCCTGGTTTATTGACATCACGGTCCCACACCATTGTCAACCTATATAGTCAATAAACGAGAGAATTGCATAAGGAGTGGCCGATAGCTGGGACCCAGCAGCTCGAGGGTTGGTTTTACTCGTAGCTTGTCCCATTTGGTGTGCCCTGAGAACGAGATACATGCGACTCCTATCAGGATTTGTTGGCACATTGGGCGGTCTTGCTCGTCTTGTTTTACCATTGTCGAAATTTCTTGTAACCGGGATTCCGAGACTGATCGGTTTATTCCTGGAGAAGAAATATCCTTCATTGATCGTGAGAGCTTGTGATGGGCTAAGTTGGGACACCCCTGCAGGGTATAAACTTTCGAGAGTCGTGCCTGCGGTTATGTGGCAGATGGGAATTTGTTAATATCCGGTTGTAGAGAACTCGGCACTTGACTTAATTAAAATGCATCAACCACGTGTGTAGCCGTGATGGTCTCTTTTCGACGGAGTCTGGGAAGTGAACACAATTTGGTTATGTATGAACGTAAGTAGTTCAGGATCACTTCTTGATTACTTCTAGCTCTAGTCTGTTGCGTTGTTTCTCATCTTACTCTTGTACTCGTAAGTTATCCACCATATTTCCTTAGTGCTTGCTACAACTCCACCTCATAACCACATCCTACCTATAAGCTTAAATAGTCTTGATCTCACAGGTTTTGAGATTGCTGAGTCCTCGTGACTCACAGATACTACCAACACAGTTGCAGGTTCCGATGATACTAGTGCAGGTGATGCCACCGAGCTCAAGTGGGAGTTCGACGAAGACCTTGGCCGTTACTACGTTTCCCTTCCGGATGATCAGTAGTGGTGCCCAGTTGGGGCGATAGGGATTTAGCATTTGGGGTTGTCTTCTTTTCATTTGGATCCGTCCGTAGTCGGACTATGTGTGTACTCTAAATGATGTATGAATTATTCGATTTTTGTGTCACGTGGCGATTGTAAGCCGACTATTTACTTCCTTGTACATTACTTGGGATTGTGTGAAGATGACCCTTCTTGCTTACAAAACCAAAATGCGGTTATGCCTCTAAGTCATGCCTTGACACGTGGGAGATATAGCCGCATCTTGGGCATTACAAGTTGGTGTCAGAGCCATCCCCGACTTAGGAGCCCCCTGCTTGATTGAATCGGTGACGTTGTTGAGTCTAGAATAAAACTATTTTGAGTCTTAGGATTATATATATCGGAGAGTAGGATTCTTTTTACTCCTCAGCCCACTTCGTAGATGTTTTGACTTTCCTCTCCTCATTTTCACAAAAAAACAGGATCACGCGGGTATCTCGGGATCATTCCGATTTTCTTGTGATGAGAACATTGTTCTTGGTGCCTCCTAACACGAAGAGCGGATTGGATGAGGCCTTTGCGAGCCTACTAAGAGGCTTCAAGGTTTGTACTGTAATATGTGCAATTGTGTTTTATTCACAAAATACATCTGTGTATAGATAGTAGCCCCTGAGACTCGGGTTAGCTTCCCATTGGAGGCGAACGGAGGATCGGGAAGAACTTTCAAGGACTAATCTGATTAACTTGAACACAGGCTACTTCCCCCCTGGCTACTTCCCAGACTACGGATATTGACGAGCTGCAACGGAAGCTTGATATGGCCGGGGATGACATTGCGTTAATCAACATGCGTCTTGACGAATCGCAAGGTATGTATTCGGGGCAGTCCCTTCACATACATTTATGTGAAATAAGCATAATGCTGAAATTTATATACTGTAATATGCATGGCTGCAGATGGTGCTGTCGCCATTGAAATTCTTCGGGCGGAGCTGGCCCGGGCTAAGGAGCCAGCCCGGCGTAGTAATGTGGCTGCCGAAAAGGCATCGGCTGAGTTAAAAGCCGAACGAGCTGCTCGGTGTCAAGACAAGGAGAAGATATCCGCGATGGCGCTCGAACTAAAAAGTGCTGCTAGCCGCTATGAACACCTTGAGAAGGAGAATGAAGCCAAAACGGCTAAAGTTGACAAGGCCTTACGAGAGGCGAGTCTGAATCCAGAGCCGCCCGTGAGGAGATCCGACAAGCTAGGGAGATTGTGGCTGGTGAGCCATTTTTGCTACAGACTAAGTTAGGCGATCCGAACTATGCTCAGCTTAACCAATTGTGGAGTTCTCCGGACGAGTTTTTAGACTTTCCGAAGTGTTCTTCTGATCCAGCGCAGTTTTACCAGGCGCGAGAGGGGTATGCAACGGAGAAGCTTTTCTGGTCACAATTCAGCGCGTCGAAGCGCCCCCTGTTGCTAAATGAGCAGATGTCCCAGTGGGCCGAGATTCATAGGATATCCGGCGCTACCATGAAGAACGTCATAACCCGGTTATGGCCAACTGAGCCTTTTCCGAATAGTTACTTTGGCTTGGTGCAACGACTTGTTGACACGGTGCCATGTATCGACACTGTGAAGCGGTTGGTGTGCATCGAGGGTGCATGGACGACCTTTGCCCGAGTCAAGACATTCTGCGGGAAGATGAAGCCCATCGATGTTGCGGTGAAGAGTCCACCTCAGGGCAATGACCACCACGAACGAGAGCATTATTTTGAAGACGTCCTAGTGGCTACCTGCGTGATAGAGGGTCAGTGCTTGAAAGACATAATGTTCGAGTGAGGTGTATGAGAATTGTATGAGACAATTTTATAGTTAATCTGTTTTTTATATAATGCTCAAAAGTTTGTGTTCCACCTGTGCGGCCGTTTTAATATAATCTGAAAGTTTTCCAGTCATTAGCTTCAGCCCCCTCGTAGGAAGTACAGGGTTGTTCGGAAAAGCATTTGATCACTCTTGACCCAACGTCTTGGTCCATGAAGGAGGTGTCAATGCGGCGAACCAGGCAACCAGACTATAGGGCGTTAACAGTTTCACTTAGCCATAGGAGTTTTATGGTGGGTCTACGACATAGCCCCTAGTATGTATGCGGCTTATTCATACGATGCATGTACATATTTGACTGAAAAGAGGTCCTTCGTGTGACACGGAGGAATCACTAGATATTCCGATAAGTCATCAAGTGGTTGACCATCTCTCGCCATAGCATGACATTCAATTTTCAGCTTTCTCTACTGAGGTGCTGATCCAGGTGAACCGCAAGCACAATTGCAGTAGTTCTCCCTTTACTACCCTAGCCGATGGAGCAGAACGTAGGATAGCAAGCACAGGAGCCGGGCAACCCAACTATTGACCCAAGACATGATTCGGAGCTGATGCATATAAGGCCAAACTTGCGACGCCGAGTTATGCTGCAAAAGCTGTTCGGACTTTGTTGGCAACTCAATTGTTCCCATACCGATCTCCTGGTAAGTTTAAGCTGGGTAATATCTGTGAAACAACCATAGGAGGTGTATTCAATTGCGGAAAGATGCGGATAATTAATACTTGTAATGTGGACTAGGACCTGAGCAATATGCCAAAGATTACTTGATATATATAAAGGCCACGACCCCGGCTATTTGATATGCCCTGGGTCGAAGGCAGAGGAAAAAGGCATGTTACAGGCTCGAAAAAGAGTGTGGTCTACAAAAAGTTATTTTGGACCTCCTGTCGCACGTCTGCGCCGCCTGTCCCCGGCGAGGGGAATCCTTGAAGGAAGTATCCCCGTAGGTGAGTGTACGGATCCGAACTCCGATAGAGTCGGTTTTAAATGTTTCTCCTTTGCGCCAGCTGTTTTTAAGAGTTAATGTAGAAAGAAAAATGAAAGTAGATAAAAATGTTACCAGAGTGCTTGCAGACTTGTCTGTATTATGCTTCCGCCAATGCCCTTGGTATCTTAAGTGCGTAGTTATGTATGCGCGGTATAGTTTTAACGGGTATATGAGATGGACAACGGAAGCCGAACTGCTATTTCTGCTCCGGATTTGATCGATCTTCGGGGGGAAATTGCTTCTGGCCCCCGGCATTTGGCTGGTGAACCGCTCCATCATCCCTATTGCCTGGCGGCCCCCTTCCCTTGTGTTTGGAGTTGAGCTTGCCGGCCTTCTTGAGGACCCAACATTTTCTGTTGGTATGATTAGCTGGCTTATTGGGGTGGCCGTGAATCTGGCTGGATCGGTCTAGTATCCTGTCTAGGTTGGATGGTCCGTCTCTATTCGCCCTGAATGGCTTTTTTCGTTGACTGGGCTTGGGATTGCTAAATCCGGCGTTGACCGCTATGTCATGTGATCTTTCATTATCATTGTGGCTGTTGTGTTTGCTTTGCCGTGGCTTGCCGTTGCCATCTCGGATTTCAGAAGTGCCTGAGTCACTGGTGCTATTGCTTCTACGAGCGAGCCAGCTGTCTCCTCCCATGCAAAAGCGGGTCATTAGAGCGGCAAGGGATGTCATGGATCTAGGTCCTTCTCGACCAAGGTGGCGTGCAAGCCATTCATCCCGGACACTGTGTTTGAAGGCCGCGAGGGCTTCCGCGTCCGGACAGTCGATGATTTGGTTTTTTTTAACTAAGGACCTGGTCCAGAGCTGCCTGGATGACTCTCCGGGCTGCTGGACAATGTGACTTAAGTCATCGGCGTCCGGTGGCCGGACATATGTTCCTTGGAAGGTGTCGCGAAAGGCGTCTTCCAAATCTTCCCAGCTGCCAATAGAATTTTCCGGCAGACTGTTTAACTAGTACCGAGCTGGTCCTTTGAGTTTTAGTGGTAGGTATTTGATGAAATGAAGGTCGTCCGCACGGGCCATGTGGATATGGAGGAGGAAGTCCTCGATCCATACCATGGGATCCGTTGTTCCATCGTATGATTCAATATTCATAGGTTTGAACCTGTCTGGGAATTGATGCTCCATTACTTCGTTTGTGAAGCAAAGAGGGTGTGTGGCGCCTCTATGTTGGGCCACACTGTGACGTACCTCCGATGGAGTTCATTTGCGGTTTTCGGCCCGGGCGTGGCTAGGTTTGTCACGTCTGAATAGGTGGTCATCGTCGCGTGTCGAGGTATGTCCTCGCGATCCATAGGTCGCTCTTGGGTGTCTTGCTCTGCTACCCAGGTCATGTTGACGGTTATGTGCACAACCCTGAGTTGTTTTGTTCTTGCCTTTACGGCGAGGTGGGGCGGTCTGGTGTTCAGCTTGAGTTGCCGCTTTACCCGGACCAAGTTGTGGTCGACCTGATGCTCTGTGCTTTAATGGCACAGGCTCGAGCGCCCTGTCGTCGCCCTGGGGTAGCAATCTACTCTTCGGGTAGCTTTTGGCTGGGCCACTAAGGCTGTATTCTTTGGCGGCTAGGACTTCGATCCATCTATCATTGAGCAGATCTTTGTCAATTTGAAGTTGCTGCTGCTTCTTTTTCAGGCTCCTTGCAGTGGTTGTTAGTTGGCGCTTGAAGTGCTCCTGCTCAAGAGGTTCCTCAGGCACAATGAAATCCTCGGTGCCGAGGCTCACCTCATCCTCAGAGAGCGGAATGTAATTGTCGTCCTCCGAATCTTCGTACATGGCCTGTTTACCAGGGCTAACCTGCCCATCTTTCCGTTTATCTTGGTTAGTAGCTGTATCAACGGGGTCTTCGCTCTCTTCGGCATCGTCGTCCATACCGTCAATGTTCTCGGAGTCGTAATCAAGTGTATCGGTCGAATCCTGGACCGTGGCTATGAAGTGAGTGGTGGGTGGGAAGCAAAATTCTCCGCCGCCAGCCCCTGGTTCAAGCCGGATATAGTTCGGTTGTGAGTCCTTCGCCAAGGACAGTTTCTTTAAGGAATTTAGCACATCACTCAAGGGCGAGTGCTAGAAGATGTCTGTGGCACTGAATTCGAAGATCGATAATCGATCAAGCTCGCCGTCCGTGGGCTCACGTGGTTCGAAACTTACGTTTGGAGACGACTTCGTTGTTCCGGTGACAAAGACGTCGTGAGGGGTTAAGTCTATGTGCGGCTCCAACACCGTGGGATCTATGGCCTCCATGGTGGGGTTGATCCTCCCGTCCTCGAATGGCGCAGTCTACCCCGGTTCTAAGGCCAGAGCGGTTATAGGAGCTATCTCCTAGAAGCGCTCTAACGACAGATTTAGGTCATGATCATCGGGGTGACCGGGAGCGGCTACCGCGGTCTTGAATCCGACGAAGATCAAGTCTACACGGATGTCCGTGATACGTCCATTTTGCATCATGCTTTTATATCGATATTTATCGCATTATGGACTGTTATTTCACTTTATATCACAATACTTATGGCTATTCTTTCTTATTTTACAAGGTTTACATAAGGAGGGAGAATGCCGGCAGCTAGAATTCTGGGCTAGAAAAGGAGAAAATATTAGAGACCTATTATGCGCAACTCCAAAAGTCCTGAAACTCCACGGAACGTCTTAAAAGAAATAAAGAAAAATACACGCCAAAGATGAAGACCAGGGGGCCCACACCCTTCTCACGAGGGTGGGGGGTGCCCCCCCCCTGGGGCGCGCCCCCTACCTCGTGGGCCCCCTGGTGGCTCTCCGATGCCCATCTTCTCCTATATGAGGGCTTTCGATGAGAAAAAAATAAGGAGGAACTTTTCGGGACGAGACTCCGCCGCCATGAGGCGGAACCTTGGCGGATCCAATCTCGAGCTCCGGCAGAGCTGTTCTACCGGGGATACTTCCCTCCCGGAGGGGAAATCATCACCATCGTCATCACCAACGCTCCTCTCATTGGGAGAGGGCAATCTCCATCAACATCTTCACTAGCACCATCTCATCTCCAAACCCTAGTTGATCTCTTGTATCCAATTCTTGTCTCAAAGTCCGGGATTGGTGCTAGTGGGTTGCTAGTAGTGTTGATTACTCCTTGTAGTTGATGCTAGTTGGTTTAATTGGTGGAAGATCATATGTTCAGATCCTATATGCATATTATTACCCCTCTGATTATGAACACGAATATGCTTTGTGAGTAATTATGTTCGTTCATGAGGACAAGGCAGAAGTCTTGCTATGAGTAGTCATGTGAATTTGGTATTCGTTTCATATTTTGATAAGATGTATGTTGTCTACCCTCTAGTGGTGTTATGTGAACGTCAACTACATAACACTTCACCATTATTTGGGCCTAGAGGAAGGCATTGGGAAGTAATAAGTAGATGATGGGTTGCTAGAGTGACAGAAGCTTAAACCCTAGTTTATGTGTTGCTTCGTAAGGGGCTGATTTGGATCCACATGTTTCATGCTATGGTTTGGTTTACCTTAATACTTTTGTTGTAGTTGCGGATGCTTGCAATAGAGGTTAATCATAAGTGGGATGCTTGTTCAAGTAAGAACAACACCCAAGCACCGGTCCACCCACATATCAAATTATCTAAGTATCGAATGCCAATCATATGATTGTGATGACAGCTAGCTTGACGATATTCCCATGTGTCCTCGGGAGCGTGTCGGGGGAAACTGATCCACGGACACCTATGGGGCCGACGGACCGGGCCCCTTTCGGTTCGGCGGGGGGCGGAGATCGCACGAAGAGCAGATCGAGGCGAGGCACACGAGCAGTTTACCCAGCTTCGGAGCTCTCCGGAGAGATAACACTCCTACTGCTGCTTGTCTGGTTGTATTATCTAGTGTTCTTGCTCTCGAGAGAAAGAGCGTGATGTTTTCTAGGCTACGAATGAATCGAAGCGAACTGTCCGAACCCCCTCTACATTGCGCATGGGCCTCCTTTTATACGCTAAAGGGGTCACCGACAGGTGGCAACGCAGAGGAGGGTAAAAACGTAAAAAGCGAGGTAGTTGGTACAGTTACTTGTACAGTGCACCCTATCTAACCCTGACGGCAGGGGACAAGGGCATTAAATGCCCGTCTGAGTCGCCCGAACAGTGCAGAAAAGGACCGTTAGGGGCGCCACCGTTCGCCACGATGGTGATCTTGTCAGCTTCGCATGCCACTGCGCACCGCTGGCTACACAGCCTCCCGCCACGCGCGCCCGGAGAGGCCCCCAGAGCGACACGTTGGTGGATGCGCTGGAGCATGGGCACAGAATGGCCGCCTGCCGTGGCAAGCGCCTTGCCGCTGTTGTTATCTTGTCGGGTCCAGAAGCTCGTCGCTCACCGGGCCTCGGGGTACCTTGTTTAGTCTTCCCGGCAAGCTCCTCTTGCCGGGGCCTTGTTGCCTTGCCGGAGCGGGTGGCGCGTCGCGGCAAGTTCCTTGAAGCGCCTTGGTTGGCCTTCCCGGCAAGCCCCTCTTGCCGGGGCCTTGTCTCCTTAGCTTAAATACTTTGTTCTTGAATGGCTCCAAGGGAACCATGGAGGATCCTGGCGTTCGCCCGGCAAGCCTTGCCGCGGGGTGCTGCAACTGCCCGTGCACAAGTTCGGGGTACTAGGGTACCCCTATTCTAGTACACCGACAGGAGCCCCCGGGCTGTAACACCCCAAAAATTTAACCAGGTTTTAGTTATTAAAATTTTGCCAAGAGTTTAAAATTTTTGCATGCAAGTATATCTCTGTTGATTTCAAAACTTTTCTTTTAATATTAAGGAGTTTTTCCCAAGTGGATCCTTCCAAAATATATTGGACTTATTTTCCCTCTCATTTAAAAAAACATCTCTCAATCAGGAGATTTATTTATAAAATTATTTCACCCTGAGCTTTATTCATTAAATGACTTGTTTTAAAATTTGGAGCTCTTTTTGAACTACAACCATTTGATATATTTAACTAAAAATTTCACCAAAATTTGGAGATATCATGTGATGTCTCTAAATCACTTTTGTGCAATAATATATTTCATTCATTGGATATTTTGAGTTCTACACCAAGTTTTCAAATCTGGTCCAGTGGGCAATTTTACACTACAACGTATTTAAATATTTATTTAAAACTTCTACCAAAATTAGGGGAGGTCAGTAGGAGCATATTATTCCACTTTATGCAAAAACCTAGTGCTGTTCTTTGAAATTTTTGAGTGAATCATCCTCTTTTTCATTCTGGTCCAGCCTTGTGATTTCTACTGCAACCCTATTTAATTTTACTCCAAAGATTTTGTGTTTTCTCCTACTTGTAGACAGCCCTACCAAACCCCTAAATCCAGGAGCATGCACCCATTGGATTAATTTTGGTTCATGAAATAATGTCATTTATTTCCTGTCCAGAATTGTAGTTTTGCAAGACTTGCACTAACAAGTTTGTGCTTTTCACAAACTAACCTCACCACTCTCTCTTGCATCCAAAGAGACCCTGATCTGGAGGATTTGGCAACTCCAAGAAATGCCTAAATGCCCTTAGCATTTTGTCAAACACGTTATGGGCATGATCTATTTTGACATGAGTTTTTGTTTACACTGTGAACTTAATCCCCTGACTAGACCAGCATGTCCAATGGTTTTGCCTTAGACTATAACCCCACCCTGCTAACTTTCTTGTGGTTTGGAGCCCCCTAACATGCCATAGCATTTCATCGAGCACGTCCCGTGCATGCACTGGGCGCGCCCAAAGCGCGCAAATTGCAGCCGCGCGCCCGAGCCGACACGCTGGCCCCCCTGGATTTTGGCCCGCTCTGCAGCACCTCGCCACGCACTACCCTCCTCACAGCAATGCGCCAAGCCACCCTGGCAGCCTACAGCGCCGCCGACAGAGCTTTTGGCGGCACACCAGCGGCCGCAGCGCGCCTCTGCCGCGGTCGGCGCCGCCAAAGCCACCCGGGCTCGCCACCTGCCCCAAGGAACAGCGCAAGCTTATCCTCCGCTCGTCGGCTAGCTCCCACTGTCGCCACGACACCTTGACGCTACAGGGAGGCAGTTCGCCATCGTCCTTATCGCCGGCCGCCGCGGAACCGCCTTGCCTCGCCTATATAAGGACCCCCTAACTCATCCGAGCACGCATGCAACCTCAGTCCACCTCCCTAGTTTCCCCATGGCAGCCAATCGACCTGAGGAGGTCGTCTTCTTCATCTCCGGCAACTCCTGCCGCCGCCACTGTCCCGTCCATTCCAGCGCCACCAGGGCCTCTCCCTCCCATTTATCTTCACCAAGAACACCTCCTTCCTTCCAGGAACCCAACCCCCTACTTGATTTTGATCGGGAGCCATCGCCGCCACCAAATCACTTTGTCACCGAAGCCCCCTCCGCCACGGAGCTCGCCGCCGGCGACTCCCTCCACCCCCGGCGACCCTGCGACCACCGGAAGGACCGCCTAGCAGTGGTGGGTCCATCCCTGCGCTCAGATGCCCGCGAAGAAACACCGTTCGCCGGCGACGATCGCCGGACGCCCCGCCTCGGCTCGGGACAGAGGAAGAGGAGGGAGAAGACTAGTCAAACCTGACCAGTGGGCCCCCTGGACACACTGTCAGTGACCCCCGCACCGGTCCACGTGTTTTAAGTGGAGGCGTAAAACCTCAAGTACGCCTCCTATGACCGAAAGCGTATTTCTATCTGAAACGTTTTTCTTTTTCTGTTTTATTTAAAATCAGATTTGACCCAATCTTTGACTGGCTCTATCTTTTTAAATATAAGTCCAAATGAAATGATTCTTTTTCCTACCTCTCTCAAATTTCACCTAGTTTATTTTAAGATTTATTTGAAAAAATTTCAGAACAACTTTTGGTGCTGTTTTTATTTTGTGTGTTAATTCTTTTATATTGCTAAAATAGGATTTTTGAAGAGAGGAGAAATGTTTCAAGTTTTGGAGTGCACCCTGCCTTTCCACACATTGAAGGCAAGCATTCTGATCCCCGGCATAATATTTTTGTGTGTTCGATGACACGTTCATAACATCACCTCACTTTGGAGAAACTTGTTATTTCATGTGATATGATCATATGCATGGGTGCATGTTATTTATTTCCATGTTGTTGGAAATGGACACACTTATGATGATAATCACCCTCATGTGCCTTGCATGCATACCGGCAGGAACCCGGGAAAACCTCTGCCTTGGGTAGGCATGAGTTTGTCGCCGGTCTCCGTCGGGACGGTTATGTCTGGTATGGCATGGCAAGGTGATATGAGCGGTGACTCTGTTGGTTGAAATATATTCGTCATGCTAATCATGCAGGGAATACTTAAACCTCCTGAGTCGACCGTAGATCGAGTCTTGTGCCAGTAACCCCCATACTTGTTTCGTACTACCACTCGTCTCTACAGCAAGTAGAGTACGATTCAGTAAGTTGTCAACCTCTTTCTAGCACACACCGTACAGAGAGGCCATGGTGGAAGATACCAGTTGTAGCTGGTAGGCAGGCCACCTGGTCCGGGGGCATGGGTGTTTCCGGTTGGGACCGAGAGGGGAGGCCACCCCTTAGAGCGCGCGATATAAATTTGATCCCATGCTACGCGAGGTTGTAGCCTCCCCACTTAGAGTTTGCTTAACAGGTGTCGTGGGTGATTCCAGACACGTGTGAGATAAGCTGGTGTGTGCAAGTTAGGTGTGTTTTCAACAAAAAGACCATAGACGGAATTAGTCCCGATGGACTAAAGAAATCCGTTAATCGTGGGTAAAGAGTACACCCTCTGCAGAGATTAAACCTATTCGAATAGCCGTGTCCATGGTTAAGGATTACAGTCTGGGATGGGTCAAGTGTCGGTCTTAGTGTCGGTCTTCAGAGGTGAAACTGTTAACCAGAACTGGAACTGCTACCTGTGACTTCTGATAATTATGGTTATTATTATTGTTGACTAACCCGTGATATTATTGTTATTATCGAGTATCTCTGGGATGGTTCTACCTCCGGGATATTCACTATGATTGTTCATTTTAAAGCCCTTTGTGTGGTGTCGCTCAGACGCCCGACTGTGGCATTTCTTTTAAAGCCCTTTACGTGGTGTCGCTCAGACACCCGACTGTGGCATTTCTTTTAAAGCCCTTTATGTGGTGTCGCTCAGACGCCCGACTGTGGCATTTCTTTTAAAGCCCTTTATGTGGTGTCGCTCAGACGCCCGACTGTGGCATTTCTTTTAAAGCCCTTTATGTGGTGTCGCTCAGA